>NC_134353.1:865868365-865955865 GCF_048569485.1 Anomaloglossus baeobatrachus | reverse complement strand
ATTTTACAGCTAAATTACAGATCCAAAATGGTTACGTGACAGTCTCGTACCAGTTGCACAAATGTTTTTGGTCGCATTTCTATGCTGAGGGGGACATCACTTTAATATACTGTTTATGCAGTGGTGTAACTTGAAGCTCATGGATACCAATGCAAAAGCTTCAACTGGGCCGCCAATTATTGCAAGTCTTTCAATAGTGTTGGTCTTTTCAAATTGAATAAAGGGACTTTTTGGGGCCCCTTGGGCTCCAGGGCCCAGATACGGTTGCCACCCCCACACCTGTTGTAGTTATGCCTCTGTCTATAGCCTGTATTTAGCTCTCTAGGTACAGTTAGGTCCAGAAATATTTGGACAGTGACACAAGTTTTGTTATTTTAGCTGTTTACAAAAACATGTTCAGAAATACAATTATATATATAATATTGGCTGAAAGTGTACACTCCCAGCTGCAATATGAGAGTTTTCACATCCAAATCGGAGAAAGGGTTTAGGAATCATAGCTCTGTAATGCATAGCCTCCTCTTTTTCAAGGGACCGAAAGTAATTGGACAAGGGACTCTAAGGGCTGCAATTAACTCTGAAGGCGTCTCCCTCGTTAACCTGTAATCAATGAAGTAGTTAAAAGGTCTGGGGTTGATTACAGGTGTGTGGTTTTGCATTTGGAAGCTGTTGCTGTGACCAGACAACATGCGGTCTAAGGAACTCTCAATTGAGGTGAAGCAGAACATCCTGAGGCTGAAAAAAAAGAAAAAATCCATCAGAGAGATAGCAGACATGCTTGGAGTAGAAAAATCAACAGTCGGGTACATTCTGAGAAAAAAGGAATTGACTGGTGAGCTTGGGAACTCAAAAAGGCCTGGGCGTCCACGGATGACAACAGTGGTGGATGATCGCCGCATACTTTCTTTGGTGAAGAAGAACCCATTCACAACATCAACTGAAGTCCAGAACACTCTCAGTGAAGTAGGTGTATCTGTCTCTAAGTCAACAGTAAAGAGAAGACTCCATGAAAGTAAATACAAAGGGTTCACATCTAGATGCAAACCATTCATCAATTCCAAAAATAGACAGGCCAGAGTTAAATTTGCTGAAAAACACCTCATGAAGCCAGCTCAGTTCTGGAAAAGTATTCTATGGACAGATGAGACAAAGATCAACCTGTACCAGAATGATGGGAAGAAAAAAGTTTGGAGAAGAAAGGGAACGGCACATGATCCAAGGCACACCACATCCTCTGTAAAACATGGTGGAGGCAACGTGATGGCATGGGCATGCATGGCTTTCAATGGCACTGGGTCACTTGTGTTTATTGATGACATAACAGCAGACAAGAGTAGCCGGATGAATTCTGAAGTGTACCGGGATATACTTTCAGCCCAGATTCAGCCAAATGCCGCAAAGTTGATCGGACGGCGCTTCATAGTACAGATGGACAATGACCCCAAGCATACAGCCAAAGCTACCCAGGAGTTCATGAGTGCAAAAAAGTGGAACATTCTGCAATGGCCAAGTCAATCACCAGATCTTAACCCAATTGAGCATGCATTTCACTTGCTCAAATCCAGACTTAAGACGGAAAGACCAACAAACAAGCAAGACCTGAAGGCTGCGGCTGTAAAGGCCTAGCAAAGCATTAAGAAGGAGGAAACCCAGCGTTTGGTGATGTCCATGGGTTCCAGACTTAAGGCAGTGATTGCCTCCAAAGGATTCGCAACAAAATATTGAAAATAAAAATATTTTGTTTGGGTTTGGTTTATTTGTCCAATTACTTTTGACCTCCTAAAATGTGGAGTGTTTGTAAAGAAATGTGTACAATTCCTACAATTTCTATCAGATATTTTTGTTCAAACCTTCAAATTAAACGTTACAATCTGCACTTGAATTCTGTTGTAGAGGTTTCATTTCAAATCCAATGTGGCATGCAGAGCCCAACTCGCGAAAATTGTGTCACTGTCCAAATATTTCTGGACCTAACTGTATATTGACTGGGAACCCCCCACCCCCCCCAAAAGGCTGAATTCTGATGACTTAATAACATGGTTTGAGTATGCACCTTGCATTTCAGTTCACAATTAAATCATGACTTTTACCTAATAGAATATGTTCATACAGTATTTTGTGTAGCAGATCCTCTTTAAAATGTTCCTCAAGAACCAATAAAACTTTAGTATTAATAATATATTATAATATTTGCCTGAAGAGGTTTTGAAAGACACCTGAATAAAAATTTGGGGCACTTCAAGTTTATAGCTTGGGTCCCCCCCTGACTGCCAGTTAAGGTTGTCCCATGTAATTCCCCCTCTCCTTCTTCTGGGATTGCGCTTCTCCTCTTAATTCCTCCCCCCCCCTTATAAATCCCTGCTGATGCTCCTTCCGGCTTCTCCTCCTTGTGGGACCTGGATATCAGGTGCATGACACTTCTTTGGGAAAGTCACAATGCCATGTAACTCGAATGAGAATCCCGCGGCGATGCTCGAACTGGCTGTTTTTTCTCTGCAGCTGATATACAAAAGTTTGACAGCTTACCGGTGTCCGTAGATGTCTGTGGAACACTTCCAAGGAATTTGCAAGTGGAGATCCGCAAGGAGAGGGGTGGGATGCAGCCACTTGATTCAGGGACAAGAAAAATAGAAAAATCCAACGGAAAAAATGTATTGGAAAAGTTCCGCTACTCACATATTCGCTACAAGTAGCGGGAGCAATGTAAATCAATGGGAAATACTCGCTAAGTAGCGAGTAACCCTTTTCACTACTCGCACGAAAAGTGCGGCTTTCGGGTTACTTGCTACTTAGTGAGTATTTCCCATTGACTTACATTGCACCTACTACTCGTAACGAATATGCGAGCAGCGGACAGTGCTCGCTAACAGCATAGCGAGTACGAATAGTCAACTACTCGCTCAACACTACTCCTAGACAGTGGTCCCGATATCACGCAGGTAAGAGACTTGGCAAACCTCTCTTCCCCGAAGTGTAGAGTCAAAAACTTACAGAGAAAAGTGTTTGATAGGTGTTTAACCCCTGAAATGCTGCGGTCAACTACTGACAACTGTTTTTTAAGTGGGGAGATCCTTCTCAGTTGTGCATCACCCCAACCCAAATTTCAATCAGGCTAATCTGTGTTACCCCCACCACTGATTAGCAGCTTTCTGACAAAGTACAGTGTACAACAAGAAGCTTCCAATCAGGGGTGTGGGTGGGTTATACATAGCTCAGAAGTCTTTGCTCTGCTACATCTACAACAGACAAAGCTGGAGCAAGCAGTCAGTAAGTGAAACATCACTGGAATCAGGCTCCCTGCCCCTACATCATGCTACTCTCAAATTACGTAGGAAACACTGATGACAAAGTGCTAATGATACTATTAATAATAATAATCTAGCAGAATTCTTCTAAGTTTAATTACACAAGCATTTTGTTGCGGATTCCACCACTATACACTGTAGAGAGGAAATACACAGCACTTGGACAACATTAGAGCATGATGTGGAGTAGACATTTGCAACATGCTAATTGTTCTCCCCAGCTGATACACCACATCTGCACTTAGCCCAAGGATATTGTTCATAGTTTTTTGAGGCATTCAAAAATAGGACTGATTAGCCAAGACAGAAAGGGATCATCCATGATATTCTCCATTTTATTAATGCAAATTTTACCAAGTGTCTTCCAGAAATGAACTTGTGTCTTCTGATTAGTGGCCCATCCATCAGCAGGACACCGAGCTGACACCGGGCTGGCTTCAGTTTACTTTGGCTTTATTTCTTCATGTTCTGATGTCTGTCTTCATTTCTGTAAAGTGAAATATCCTCATATCGCCAATGATAATTTCACGCCTCATGATTGCCTCACCTCCGAAATCCGCGCTCTCCATGCACAGTAAATGAAGCCTCTAATTTGTAAGAACATCCAGAATATAAGTAGATCCGACTCTTTCAGCTCAAACCAAACTGAAAATTGGCTTTTTCTGAGTCTCCCCACTTCAACCTGCTTATATTAACCCGATCTGCATGGGATGGGTTTTGTTTTTTTTTTTTCTTTTCTTTTCTGGCGCCGAAATTTAGAAATCCATTTGCATTTCAGTGGGAATTATATTTAATTTTTTTTCTTTAAACCTTGTCAAATGTCACTTTGGGAATAATAAATCTTCCCACATAAGTTGGTTATAGGAGTTCAGAATTGTGCACTTAGCGTTATTCTTCACAGCTTTGCATATAACCGTCACACAATAAATTCAAAAATAACCCAAAAACCTCACTTACTATGTATTTCTTTTTTTTCTTTAACGTGCATAAAGTGAAAAAACGGCCCGCTCCTGTAGTAATTTCCTGCTCACAATATTTTCTATCCATCCTGCAAGGAAAAAAAATAAAATAAATTAATAAAAAAAATATAATATATATATATATATATATATATATATATATATATATATATATATATATATATATATATATATATATATATATATATATATATATATATATATATATATATATATATATATATATATATATATATATATATAATTATATTCTCTTTATTGATTTTATCTTAAAATATTACTAACTATTCCATATCGTACAATGCTAGCATGGACCACGTACGCACAGAATAAACCAGAGGGCTATCAAATGTGACTGTGGGTTGTTTGAGAATATCGGGGCAAGACCTGGAGTAATTATGAATGTGAACATGGCTGTACTGGTGCCTTCAAGTATCATTTATTAGATCCTGAATTATAAATGTAAAATATAAGGAAACTACAACAAAAAGTAATCCAGACGCGTTCTTGTAATTTTTAACATTTAGGCTTCATGCAGATGTTTTTCATGTATGTGCACTACAGAGTTTCCCCAAAAATAAGCCCTGGCAGGAATTTTCGGCCTAAGGCTTAAAGGGGTGGTTCACCCATATTTTTTATTGTCTAGATCGATATTATATTGAGAAACAATGTTTCTCTCAAATACCTTGTGTTGGCAATAGTGCCTGTGAGAGGCGCTATTGCAGACCGCTGCTCCCCGTCCAGTGACGTACCCATCCAATGCTGCCACGTCACATCCGTGCAGCCGGCTACAGTCTTTCAGACTCTAATGAGCTGTGAGCGGCGTTTCACCGCTTGTCACAGCCCATCTGTTCCCCCCCTCCTCCTCCCTCCTCCCTCCTAGCACAGCACGGCGCGTCTCCTGCTTTCTGCTCCCCCCCCTCCTCGCAGAACGCTGCAAGCAAGAGACGTGCTGTGAGGGAGGAGGGAGGAGGGAGGAGGAGCAGGGAGCAGATGGGCTCAGAATGCAGCCGGCCGCACGGATGTGACGTGGCAGCATTGGACGGGTACGTCACTGGACGGGGAGCAGCGGTCTGCAATAGCGCCTCTCACAGGCACTATTGACAACATAAGGTATTTGAGAGAAACATTGTTTCTCAATATAATATCGATCTAGACAATAAAAAATATGGGTGAACCACCCCTTTAAATATAAGCTCTACCCACCGAAAATAAGCCCTCGTTGCAGTTCAATAATGAAGTGTCCATGCAGCTTAAAAAGTTAAAGAATACTGCACGACACTTCACTAAAGAAAGCAGACCGCCCCAAAAAAAAGAGACCTAGCAGAAATACTCACCAGACCTTGAACGGGGAGGACCTACAGTAGAATGCATCAAGGCCATGTAGTGGAATGCACACCCACGCACACATCAGATTGCACACACTCCCACATCCGATAATACCGAATTGCTTCTGGCCGGCAGGGGAACCTGGGACACAGTGCAGTGGAGCACGAGGACCTGTGGTGGAATGCATCAATGAGTTCCACCGCAGGCCCTTCATGTGTTTCACTGTATGTCCTCGCGCTGCATCGTGTCTCAGGTTTCCCTGCCAGCTGGAAGCAACAGGTATAAGTGTGTGTGTGTGTGTGTGTGTGTGTGTGTGTGTGTGTGTGTGTGTGTGTGTGTGTGTGCGCTCTGATATGTGAGTGTGCTGGCTGGAGGCAGGGAAGGCCCGCTGAAGATCTTAGGAGGGCCTGGGAGCGACGCAGACATCCGGGCTTTGGTAAGTATGAGTCTCTTGGAAAGGGGGTTCTGCTTTTTTGGTGGGTAAACTTGTACCCAACCTGTGTTTCCCCCGAGAATAAGCCCTAGCACAATTTTCGGGGCCAAAAATATTGTAAGACAGTGTTTTCTTTTCAGGAAAATGAGGTATCAGTGTTTTGTTTTTCATAGAACATGTATGGTCTGGAAAACCAGTACAATATTGTACATTTTATTTTTTTGTTTTTCCCCTTAAATTCTAATAAAGGCTGTTTTTATATTTGCTTTTGAATAATTCTAACAGTTTGCCAATGTAAATGCACAAAATGATCCCATGGGTACATTGTCCAAACTTAAAGATGCAGTGTAGATGAGAAAATTACTACAGTTGTTTTTCCAGTATTTAGAGGGAACCAGTCAAGTGCACTACGCACCCAGAACAACGAGCAGTTCTGATTGTATATTGCTAATCCCTGCCTAACCATCCCTGTATACACTAGAAAAGATAAAGAGATCTTTAGAAAAAGTATTTCTAAAGATCGTTTAATGTATGCTAATGAAGGCCAGTGACTAGACGCAAGGGCGTTGCTTCCCTTGGCTAGTCGGCCCACATAGCATGTTATGACGCCTGTGTGGGTGAACTAACATGCTAATAAACGCGCAGTGACGCTGCTCACGCCTCACTCATGATGGCAGCCAGCGGAGGATGGATGTGCACTGCACATGATTGGGAGTTCCGGGAATTCCGACTTGCGCACTGAACTGTTCCTGGGTGTACGCTTCCCAGCTTCAGTGAGGTATAGTGCGCATGACCGGAAGTGGACTCGAGATCATGAGCAGAGTGCATCCATCCTCCTCTGGCCACCATCAAGAGTGATGTATGAGCGGCGTCGCTACGAATTCCTTAGTTAGTATGCCCACATGGGCGTGCTTTATAAACTGTGGAGGAAAGACAGGCGCATAGGGTCTTAACCGGTAAAATCAATAAAAGGATAATAGGGTGCACTCACCTATGGATGTTGTGAAAGTCACAACACCTCATGAAGCCTAGAAGTCGGTGGAGACAGCTGCAGACCCGTAACAATGAGAAGAAGTTAGCGCCGCGCTTATCGCCATTCAATCCAAAGGATAATTTTCCAAGTCATTTATTAAGGAAGCATGAACAAGTCTGCGCATTTTAGGGATCTCTGCCCCCTTCCTCAGGACAATACAGAATCTTCTGTCATTGTTGCATTGTCCTGAGAAAGGGGGCAGAGACCCCTGAAACGTGTAGACTTGTTCATGCTTCCTTAATAAATGACTTGGAAAATTTTATCCTTTGGATTGAATAGTGATAAGCGCGGCGCTAATCCCCAATTTCCTTTTGAAACTTCTATCACATGGGCGTGCTAACATGCTATGTGGGCCGACTAGCCAAGGGAATAACGCCCTTGCAATTAGTCGCTGGCCTCATTATCATATAATAAATGATCTTTAGAAATAATTTTTCTAAAGATTTCTATCTTTGCTAGTGTATACAGGAACGGTTAGGCATAGATTAGCAATATGCACCCAGAACTACTCGTGATTCTGGGTGCATAGGGGACCTGACCCGGTTCCCTTTAAGACATTAGAGACTTTATAACAGATCAGTATTTCAGCCTCCATTGTCTTATAGAAGGACATTTATAGCTGCGGAATGGGAAACTTTCCTTTTGGCGAAGCTGAGAAGTACCCAAATGCCATCTGTCATTTATGTAGGTGATCTTACAAGGGTCTTAGTGGGGGCATCTAGTCATAACCACACTTCATGACACCTGTTGGCAATGCTTTATCCGTCACAGGGGGATTCCACAAATACTGGACCATAGAGCTAGCTTAATACGCTTGTCATCTTGGGTATTAAGTGGCTATTTCTTCTATGGGTGGCTGGGCTCAGATAGGAGGAGGCGGATTTTGAACACCACCTGTTCTTTATAGAATTCAATTTCTTGAAAGTGTTTTCTTACCCGGGCTCTTTTCCGCACGCTCCTTCTGATTAGTCACATAGGCAATCACCAGTAACATGTTCACATTGTATAGTCTGCTAATCACTAGCCTTCCACATCACAAGCCGAGCGTTTCATGCATTGGGAAAGCTGCATTGTTAAAGCCTGAATGGCATTGTAACTGTAATAAATAAAATGAGACAGGTCCATTATCTTGGTAATCTTCGTATGCTAATAACAGTCGTGTAGATGATATTGTGCTGGAGTCTTTACCTGTGATGAGCATTGGTCTATATGACAAGCCAAAAACCTGATCAATCACAGATGCCACAAAGGGGGGGCAAGCAGCCATATGAAGACTTGATAAATAAGGAAGGACCATGGTAGACTCAATTTACATGAATACTGTAGTAGATTATTTAGCCAAAGCGCCTGGTCTAGAACTTTTCTTAATGGTTGACTTCTTAAGGACCATGTCCAGTTGGATAAAAAGACTTAAGTTTACTGAGAGAAGGCCACCGGTTATGTCATTAATGTGCGTATGTACCACACAAACGGTGTGAGCCTCGAGAATGCTGGCACTTGCAGTTTTTGTTGCTCAGTGTTCACAGGGGTGAGGCTCACGGTGGCTGGAGAGATGGGCCACATACGTACCCCCGCCCATGGGTATGTTTGACAAGTGGCTGACATGTCACAGGGCAGGTATAATGGAGTCTGCTGGTTTTACAGATGGGCAGAGAGTGTGCTGCACATGAGGATAGTGTGCTGAAGGTCTCAGTCTGGGTGAAGACTAGGGAGAGACCTTTGGAAGTAAGTTCAGGTGAGGACTGAGGAGAAACTGCAACCCGGCTGGAGTGTGCAGTCTCTGCAGGGACTAACCTCTGCTGGAGGAGAATGCACAGGCAAGAGCTAGTGTGTGGAGGTGGCCATTCCTCCACGATGGACTGGTAGCCTACAGTATGTGGCAGAGTTTGGTTTTTTTTTTTAAGTCGGGAAAAGCTTGTTCATGTTTAAAAGCGGTTTGTCAAGTGTTTTTAAATAAACTACTTGAATTGTAGGAAAGACTGTGTTTCCTGCATTCCTGCTTATGCCTACCATGAGCAAATCCCCACAATACGTACAGCAGGAGAAGTGGCCATATCCCAGGAATTGAGAGAAGTAAAATTTAAGCAATGCCAGATGTGGGAAGATAATGTCCTTTTTATACCAGGTTAAAAAATATATTGCATATGGAGGGTGACACCATCTCTTTCCATGCCCTGGTTTCCTCTCATCTTTCCTTTACCATTGTCGGTGAGTGACTGCTCTAACCACATATCTGAACTGCATCGTCGTGTGTTGGTTAACAACAAAAAAGTCTTGTGCCAACAATGCGGGTATAGGAGAGGAAATTGCTAGAGGACCCAGAGATTGAGACAAAAACTGTAGGTGGTAGGCATGTAAACATCAACACAGATTAAATCCACAGGTATCCCTAAACCATATTTAGGCAAGGGTTACACGTCGAACTTTAATGGTCCAAGTACTTACCACAGTGTTTTTGACCAGCTGTGGGTCTCCTGTCCTGAATTCAACAGAATCCAATTTGGTTATGAGGCTATTGAGTTTGGGGCACAATCCCTGTCCGGTCTGTCATCTGATTGTGAATGTTTGATATGTGAGTCTAGCCGTAGGGGGTCACTAGAAGTGGCTCACAACCCGTTAGAGCATCAAAGAGTTAACATAATAACAAATAATGTTGTTGGTCTACTACAATATCTCACAAAAGTGAGTTCACCCCTCACGCTTTTGTAAATATTTCAATATATATTTTCATGAACACTAAGGTGTGTACTGACTTTTGTGTCCAGCGGTTTAGACATTAATGGATGTGTGGAGTTATATAGAGGACCCACCAAATTTACACTGTTATACAAACTGTACACTGACTACTGTACATTGTATCAAAGTGTCATATTGTCCCATGAAAAGATATAATAAAATATTTACAAAATCCTGTGAGGTATACTCACTTTTATGAGATGCTGTATATACTAGTAATATAATTAATAACCATTTGTACATCTTTAAATCTTTTCAAAACCCAATTAAAACCTTCATAAACCAGTTGAGTAGCTTCCTTACAGACCTCAACATTTTTCTTTTTTGTTGGTTATGTTGTCCAATTTATAGACCTGTAAAGTGCGGTTACAAACTACACACCGTATTACAAGGTGGCATATTTCTGTATCATAATGTCCTTTTCTGGTTTGTTTGGTTTTCAAAACCCCTTGTAGGAGGTCTTCCCGAAGTTTGATATGAATGGTCCATCCTTGAAGTTAAATCAAAGAATTGTAGAGTTGGAAGGGCCATCAGGTCCAACCCCCTGCGAGTGTGGGCTTTCCTAAATCATTCCAGCTATATGTTTATCCAGCATCTGCTTGAAGATTTCCTTTGATGGAGAGCTCACCACCTCCCGTGGTAGCCTGCTCCAGTCCCTGACTGCCCTCACTGTCAAAGTTTTTCCTAATGTCTAATCTGAATCTCCTTCCTTTAATTTCATCCCATTGCTTCTTGTACTTCCTTGTCCTAAGGAGAACAGGGTAGTTCCCTCTGCACTGTGACTACCTTTGCAGATATTTGTTGACCGCTATTAACTCTCCTCTCAGCCTTCTCTTTTTCAAACTAAACATCCCTAGTTCTTTTAGCCGTTCTTCATATGACATGGTTTGCAGACCTTCTACCATCTTGGTTGCTCTTTTCTGGACTTGCTCCAATATATCGATGTCTTTCTTGAATTGGCGCGCCCAGAACTGTTCAGTATTCCAGTTCGTCATTAATCTTCTCCGGCACCAGGTGTGCTCACAAGTAGAGATGAACAAACCCAGGTTTCGGTGTAGGTACCAAACAGACTCTACCCCCCCCCCCCCCCCCCAGAGTTTGGGTGAATTACATATGAACAACACTCGCGTGAGTATCGCTGTGCTCTGGTACGCCGCTCGGTGTTCAGCCCAGTGTGAGCCACTTGCAGTGTTTGATTGGCTCAGACTGTGGATAAAAACAGTGTGATCGAATGTAGTGTGCACCAAAAAATAAAAGGGAAAAACTGTTTATGGCTTGCTGCATTTGCGCGGCGACTCAAACTGCCCAATTAGTGAATTCAATTTGGGTTCAGATCAAGTCCAGGTTTCAAACCGAACCGTAGATAAAGTCCTGCTTATGTCACCGAACAGAACTTCCACAGGTCCAATCATCTCTACTCACACAGGTCTTGTGGACTTGGTAGAAGATGGTGCCCAGCTCCGTACGTGGCTGTTCTCAATGATCTCAGCTTGCCAATCACTGGACCAGTAACAGCTGATTGGTGGTCTTATTGGGTTTTGGACCCCCAGTGATTGACAGTTGATGACCTATCATAAAATGGCCATCAATATCAAAGACCTAAATGATCCCTTTTAATACCAGTTTGAATGCAGATGAGCATTTTTTACTAATCAAGAACTGTGTTCCTTGAATTTTGTTATTGGGAAAATAAATTTTCAACGTTCTCAAAGAAAAACTATTCTTGCGTCCTCTTACTGGAATCCATTCACGATTTGGAATTTATATTATCACCTTGTAAATGAGAGAATAGATTATTAATGGTTAAATGCAGCTGTTCTTGAGCGGAAGTAAACTTTTTCCGTGATCATCGGATAAGTCCAGACATTGGACAGAACAGATGTTTCGTATAATTTCTCAGTAATGTACTAATAATTGCATTTTATTTGGCTTTTCGGGCACCATGCATTCCTTATAATGATCGGTCAGGATGAGCGTGTGCACATAGATAAGTCAGGTGTAGATTCTCCTCTCTGTATATTGCAGTATTTTAGGTTTAGCTTGTAGTAATATGTAATACTATCAGCTGTCAGCGCTTAACCGGCACGGAGCATGGTGATATTGGCAGTGCACCTGCTTTTTTTTTCCTTAAATTATCCATTATAGACATAGTTGTCAGTAAGAAATGCTTTGTTCGACGTGAATGGAAGCTGTATAACTGTATCTCTCTATATTAAAAAATGTGATCTTGTGCTGGAAAACCAGCAATTAGAAGCAGCCAGACTGTCCTCCCTTGGGCTCCTGTTACGGAAGTCAGAAAGCTGATATTTATGAGTTTTCTCGGCGAGGTTGCTGAATTGGCACTATATATGAGCCGTTTGAAATCCCGAATTGTTTGATCTAACATGAGCTAAATGTATAGTGGGAGCTAAATCTCGAGTGCGAGATGAAATGGTGTCTGCATACGAGAAGAGGATGTGCAGCCATAATCGTCATCAAAAGGAACTACAACCGTCTTTTGTGTATTCCATCGTACAACATCTTCCCATTGAGGAACGAGGGCCACCATGACTTGTAACCGTGATCATCTTCATCAGTCTTTGTACAAAAAAAAAATAAAAAAAAAAAAATTAACATTTATTTTCTTTAAATTATTTTTGAATGCAAAAAAAAAGGTGTTTAATAGAGGTGTAGCTTGTAGCTCCTAGGCCCAAACATGTGCCAATTATACTACTGGGGTTTACGTGGAAAGCCCAGGTGCCACAGCTAAGGCTCCTTTCACATTGCGTTTTTCTCTACGTCCACAGGTCCCGTTGGGGCATCCGTCCGGACCGCCCCTCCCCCACTCTGCAAAGCGTGCGCCCGACAGGGCCATGCACTGTTATGGAGCGCACTGCGTTAGCGTGTGCTCTGTTTTGTGCCTTTTTTTGCACATATACGTTTCTGCAGACGGACACCCGAACCTAGTCCACCTACATTCGGGTGTCCGTCTGCAGAAACATATATGTGCAACAAATGGCACAAAACAGAGCACACGCTAACGCAGTGCGCTCCATAACAGTGAATGGCTCTGTCGGGCGCTTACGTCCAGAGCACGCTTTGCAGACTGGGGGAGGGGAGGTCCGGACGAATGCCCCGACGGGACCTGTGGACGTAGAGAAAAACGCAATATGAAAGCGGCCTAACTGTACCCACCTCACAAATCTGTGTTAGGGTATGGAATGGACTAGCTTCAGGCCTCCTAAAAAGGACTCCATGGTCTGGAGACCCATAGCCAGTCTATACATCATTCTGTATTCAAATTGTTCATTTAATAATAATACGTTTTATTTCTATAGCGCCAGCATATTCCGCAGCGCTTTACAATTCAGAAGGGACATGTACAGACAATATGAGACAATACAAAATTAAGATACCAAGAGGAGTGAGGGCCCCGCTCGTAAACTTACAGTCTATGAGGAAATAGGGGAGGCACAAAAGGTGAATGGGTGGTAAGGGGGGGGGGGGGGGGGGTTGTTAAATGTGGTCCAGCCATCGATTTAATAGGGTATTCAAAAGCAGCTGCATGCACCTGTCATCGGACAGAATTTATACCGGTACAGGGGACAAGAATTGGATATCCATACAAGGATATGTGAAACCGGCCTGATGGCTATGCCCCTGGGGTTTAGGCAGAGTTCAGATGTGTATAAAAAAACAGTCCGGATTCATCAGTGTGCCATCTGTGTCCAGTTTCACATCCATATTTAAACATCAGTGTACATTTTAAAATGTAAATCAAATAGTTTCCCATGTTAATACATGTAATGAATGTATTCATAAAGATTAGATGCAATGTTGATTATCTGGCACATAAAAAAAAGCCAGTGTTATGTGAGCCCAACAGCCAACGTCAAGGTTTAACTCTAATATTGGGTCCTTATCTATTCTACATGAAGATCTATGCTTTGACGTTGGCTGTTGGGCTCACATAAAACTGGCCTTTTTTTTTTTTTTTTTTTTTTTTTTTTTTTTTTTTTATTATTTGCCAAGTATCTCAATTTTTATATGTATTTTCTTAGCGGTAATGTATGGTCATATTCCTATACTCATTGTTAGCATTTCACAGTGCAACTTTCTATTTGTTATAATAGATCTCCTGTTCAGTATGCATCTGTTAATACTTGCGTGTTAGGAAGTGCAATAAGTCTTATTAGTCCTATTCAATAACATCAGCTAGTGTTACCTGATTTTAAACAGGCCACAAGTTTTATCTTTTTATTGTAGAACACTCCTATTGTTTTGTCCCCTGCAAATGTGGAGCTCTAGTTAATTTTATAGTCAATTTAGTCCATGGCCTTTTGATTCAGTGGCAGCAATTTGTAGGTAACCTTTTATTGCCTAATCCATTGGAGTCATAGTTTTTAGCTGTTTGGGTAACGTTAATTTTGGTTCCATAAATTCTGATTGGTACATCGTGGTTATAGGTCTAAAGGTGCTTCCCCCCCCCCCCCCCAATTCTTGCACTTAGTTGTTTCCATTATTGCATTTATGCATTTTATAGGATAAACTAGATGTACTACCCGGCTTCGCCCGGGTTAATAACTGTTGTTAACAAAATAGAATGTATTAACATTCCCGGGTTAGAATGTATTAACGCCCGGGATAGGAACTGTCTCTGTTTCTCTCCCATTCTCTGTCTGTCTCCCCCTTTGTATATCTCTTTGTCTGTCTGTCTCTTTCCCTGTCTGTCTGACTGTCTCTCTTTCTCCGTCTGTCTTAATCTCTTTCCCTGTCTATCTGTCTCTTTCCCCGTCTCTCTTTCCCTGCCAGTCTGTCTGTTTCCCTGCCAGTCTGTCTGTTTCCCCGCCTGTCTTTCTCTTTCCCTGGCTGCATTGTGACACGCCAACATTCCATATAAGGGCGTGGCTGTGCATTCTTCTGAAGTTCTGGCTGCATTGTGGCTCCCAACTCCATTCGCTTTAATGGAGGCAGGTTTTTTGGTGAATAACTGTAAAGCGCGGGGTTAAAATTTCCCCTTGAAACATAGCCTATGACGCTCTCTTATATATAATAAATAAAAATAAATATATATATATATATATATATATATATATATATATATATATATATATATATATATATATATATATATATATATATATATATATATATATATATATTAATTAGATTTGAAGGTAGTAGGACTGAAGATTAGAATTAAGCAAAGAATCTGCACTGCTCTGATCCACCATCTAGTATTGTGCTCCATGGCAATCGGATCCGTCTTCATTTCTGTGGCACGCATCCATGGCCCAGCATCCTGAGAACATCTTTGGGTCTGTGTTCTGGATTTGCATTGTAGGGGACTACCCCTACAAATGAAAGGGTATGCTTCGCCTTTAAGGCACAGAAACCCTGTTCCTGTTTTCATTGACTGACTGGCCGGCTAAGGCTACTTTCACACATCCGGTTTGAGCCCTGCGGCTCAATCCGGCTGTGAAAACTATGCAACGGATGCGGTGAAAACACCGCATCCTTTGCATACGTTTTTACATGCGGCAGGTCCGGTTTTTTCCGGTTGCGGCATGCTACTGAGCATGCGCAGTGGAAAATACCGCATGCGGCGGCCGGATGCGGTTTTTTCCGCATCGCGCCGCATCCGGCCTCCATAGGGATACATTGAAAAATGCGCCGCAGCGGCCGGATGCGGCGCGATGCGGTGTTTTTTGCCGGAGCAAAAAACGTTGCAGGGTACGTTCGATCCGGCCGCCGCATCGGCTAAATCTGCCGCATGCGGCAAAAACCGGACCGAACGCAAGCCCCTACGGCACAATGCGGCACTAATGTAAGTCAATGCAAAAAAAAACGCAATCGGCGTTACAAAAGCCGGTTGCGGTTTTTCTGCAGAACGCCGTATTGTGCCGCAGAGCAAAAATCCGGATGTGTGAAAGTACCCTTAGCCGGTGCTTAAATAAAGCATACCCTTTTTTTTTTTTTTTCTGTTTCCTCATCTTGTGTGTCGTAGTTCTACTCTGCACCGCGGTGGTCCATCGACCATCACTACAGCAGGAAAACATGTGGTGTGGTTTTTTTTTTTTTTTTTACTTGAGGTTTTATTTGTGACTTTTTTTTTCCCCACTTAGTATGAGTGAAATTGGCATAAAAAAAATGCTGCAAGAATTGACATACTGCAGATGCAAATCTGCAAGGGAAGGATAAGCAGCATGTGCACAAAACTTCAGGAATCTCATTCACTTTGCTGAAACGGGGAAGTCCTCAAGTTTCTGTGAAAAAAAAAACTGCAGAAAAAAAATACAAGTACACATACCCTTATACTTTATTAGGCCCTGCAATATACGAGTATGTCATGATATCGTAGAGCTTGGTAAGTGCAAGAGGCGCTCAGGATACTACGCTGCAAAAATGAATCTTTGCCCGGCTTCCACAGAGGACAGGACTGAATGCTGCGCCAACGCAGCGTAAATCTTTTTTTTTTTTTTCCTCAACTCATCTGAGCATACAGTGCCACCTGTACACGTAATCTATTGGTGTAATTCATATTATTGCACAATATTCATGCCCACATATGGCTCTCATTTCGCATATATTTCTCTGCATAAACACATTACGTGCTTTGCATATGTTTTCATACAGACTCTTGAATTTGTAATTATTTTATTAACCTACTGCTCCATAGACTATACTTACTGAAGTAAGCCTGATATGTCTAAAGCATTACTCCGTTTTTTGTTGTTTTTTTTTTTTTTGTTTCCCCCTGGAGTGCTTCTTTTACTCGAAGTCCCCTGCACCCTAATCTTATACTCACCCTCTGGTGTATTCAGGAATGGTGTCCGCACTCATGCAAGTGCTGGGGCCCTGAACCACCAGGAGGGCCCAATCACCATTGCCAGAGGCGGTGATGTATTCTGCTGGTCCCGGGCCAATTTCCAGGGACTGCAGTGTTCAGGCCGGCAGCCGCACTTTCCTGGCTGCCGGCCTTTTATATCGGCACTTGCATGCAGAGTTCACTGCTGAACGCTGCGTGCAGGGGCATTAAATTTCATCTGTGGGCAGAAATGGCGCGCTGTGTGCTCCCGTCCCCCACATATGAAGATGAGCCGCAGCACTGATAGTGTTCTGCCGGCGACAGCTGTATGTCCCCAGACTCTACTAGGATGTATATACAGCAGTGTCAGTGTGCTCTGTGTGCGGTCATGTCTGTTAGTGATGGCCACCAATCAGCGCGGCACAGCCAAATGCCCAGGAGGAGCTGGACGGGAGACAAACTGGGGAGATGAGTGAGGCTGCTGCCAACTTACCCATATTAAAAATACCTCTGTTTGTGTGTGCATGTATGATATGTGTATCTATGAATGTCAGTGTAGATGACTGTGTGTAGATTTGTCTATTTTTGGGTTTTTCTGAATTTGTCTTTATGTACATGTACTGTATGTATGCCTATATGTGGATGGGGCCCACTGAGACTTTTACCCGGGACCCACAAAAACCTGGAGCCGGCCCTAGATGTATTCATCTTTTATCGCTGCCGCTCCTGTCAATCTCAGGCAATTTGTGCTTGGGGGGGGGGGGGGGGGGGGGGTGTATAAGATTGGGCAAGGGGCTTGGATTTAAAGCACCACTCTAGCAGGAGTGATGCTTTAATGAAATGATGCCTCGTTGTGGCTATGTGTATAGCCATTAATTGAACCTCAGCCTTTCCGTTGTGTATAGGGTTGTCAAAATTCTTCATAGGCAGGTGTCTGATCAGGGAAAGGATCAGGCATGTTGGATTTTTATTATGCCTTATCCTTGTTTCTCCATGGAAGAAGTCTGCCACGGACACTTTATCGGGTACATATTCCATTAACTGTATTGAGCATAAATATAAATGTGGAATGGGCTGTTCAAGAGAAATGGCAACTGGGCTAATGGCTGTGGAAGCTGTAGGCCACCTTTTTAGTGTTGCTTATCCATCTCATTGTGTTATAACATGGCTATGAGATTGACTATTAGTGAACCTGCAGCTATCTGCCCCAACTTCTGTATTTGTACACTGTATTAAGCTTGATATTTCTAAAGAAGCAAAGGGCTGATGAGCGGCTTACAAAACCTCACTGTCGCCCTGGGCATTTTTATTAAGTATCCAGCCTATTCCATCTTTGCTCCCCTAATGTCAAGTAGAACTTATTAGATTGTTGATGGAACCTGTTAAAATTGTCTGAATCTGCCATCACTTATTTATTATGTATGACAAGTATAAGCTATAGGACTTCCCGGGCATCCTATTGTCTTGTACAGTAGCTCTACACAGTAAGCGCTATCCAAAATCCCAGAGTGACTCATTCAAAGAAAGTAACAGAGAAATTTTGAGATTTATAGCCTCTAATTTTCTACTAATATATATTTATTTCCCCACCACTTGATTTTGGTGGCCAGAATTTTTCACTGCCTATAATAAATTATAGATAAGGTGAGGAGTCTTTTTAGTAGCCAGAAAATAATTCCCAAATCCTTTATCCATACCAAACAAGTTAAAGGTAATGTAATCTGAAAGCAGAATAATGTAGGGGCAGAGACCCTGATTCCAAGAATGTCACTTACCTGGCTGCTTGCTGTAGTTCCAATGAGATCGTTGTTTAACCCCTTCATGACCGATTACTCACTGGTTCGTTATCGGTCATGTTGCGGTAATCACCGCCGGCTGCTGCGGTGAGCCGGCGGGGATCCCTGCAAATATCTGCTGATTTGAATAGCAGACATGTGTGGCTAAGGGAAGTTTCACACACCAGTCATTTCGCCGGATTACTAGATCCGGCACACTCCAGTACAGTGTAATACAGTGCAACGGCATCGCGGCAACCTCCGGTCACATGCGGTCATGTGACCGAAGCTTGCCGTGATGCCATTGTACAGTATTAACACTGTAATGGAGTGTGCCGGATCCGGTAATTCGCCGAAACGCCAAATGTGTGAAATGGCCCTAACAGGCACGGGTTGATCTACATGCGCCTGCTTGCCACTTAGATGGCGCTGTCAAAATGAGACAACGCAATATAAATGGCAGCGATGAGGATAGCACCGTGTCCGCCGCTATCAACGGCTCTCTGATGTGATCACGGGGAGAAAATAGTTGTCACGGTAGCTCGGGGCCATATGATCACCCCTGATGCGACCATGACGTATTTCCTGTGACGGCCGACAGAAAATCAGCTGTCACAGGAACAATGCATTTCTACTGATCAGAGCTGTGCAGCTGTGATCAACAGAAATTAATAAGCGATTAGATAATGGATCCATAAAGTCACCTAGGGGACTAGTAAAATTAAATAAAAAATGTAAAAAAGAGAAATTTTTTAAAAAAAAAAATCAAAAACAACCTGAAAGTTCAAATCACCCCCCATTCCACCCCACTGAAAATAACAGTTAAAAAAAAATAAATAAATAAATAAAAATGTATAAATACACATTTGATATTGCCACATTCAGAAATGCCCAATTTATAAAAATATAAAATCAATTAATCTGATCGGTACACAGCATGGCAAGAAAAAAATTCCAAACGGCAAAATTAAGTTTTTCGGTTGCCACAAAAATTTTTTTTAAGTGCAATAACAGGCAATCAAAACGTAGCATTCGCACAAAAAATGGTATAATAGAAAAGTCAGCTCAAGATGGAGAAAATGAGCCATCACTGAGCCCCAGGTCTCGAAAAATGAGAACGCTATGGGTTTCAGAAAATGGCGCCAAAAGCGATACTTTTTTTTTTTTAGACACAGTTCTAAATTTCTTTTTTTTTTTTTTTTTTTTTTTTTTTTTAACCCTTTTAGATAAAAGTAAAAGTATACATGTTTGGTATCAACAAACTCATTCCGATAAGAGCCATCATACGGACATGTCAGTTTTACGATCATAATGAATTCAATATCCCAAAACTAATTGTGCAATTGCATTTTTTAAGCTATGTCACAGCATTTGAAATTTTTTTTTCACTTTTACAGTACACTATATGGTAAAACTAATGGCTTTATTCAAAAGTACATCTTCTGCAAAAAAACAAGCCCTTGTCTTGTTGTGGCACTTGGAAGAAAGGGAAACCGGAAAATCGCCCCGGGGGTGAACGGGTTAATCAGCAGACTTACACTAGAGAACTAACTGTCTTGTGCCTTGTAGTCCTCCTGCTCTGTTTAACCCAAACTCCATAGCCTATTGGCATATTTCTGTATACACTGTGCATAGGCAGAAAGCTGCCAATAAGAAGTGTGGGTGGGGTTATACACAGATCCACATTCAGAACTACAGCAGATAAAACTGTAATTTTAACAAAATAACTGCAAGTAGCCCAATAAGTGATACTTTACAGGAATAAGGGTCTCTGTCTCTACATTATGCTGCTCTCAGATGGGGTAGAAAAATCTAGTGACAGATTCTTTTTAATCACCAGCAGTAAATGTCAAGGGTAATTTCTGGCTTTTGGGACCTGCCAAGCCGTGATATTATTCCTTAAAGGGAACCAACCAGCAGTATTTTCCCATATAAAGTAAAGCCAGTGTTATACTGGTGCTAGGATGCTGAATGTACGCATACATTTCGTCTGAGATTGGATGTTTTATTTCAGAAATATGTGCAAGTAAAGTTCCAGCAATACACTGCTATTTGATTGACAGGTGCGACAGAGGCGGCAATATGTGGGTCGGGTCTTGCTTCTATTCCCGCTCCTGTCGGCCTGCCTTGTTTGGCTTCTCCTGTTGCCGTCAGACGTTTATTCTGGCACAGACAGACAGACGGGTGGGAATAGATAGCAAAACGTGACCCACATATTCCTGCCCCTGTTGTACATGTCAATCAAATAGCAGTGCATTGCTGGAACTTGCACATATTTCTTGCACGCCCCCTGACGAAGGGAATCCTTATTATCAAAACGCGCGTCGGAATTGGCCTGCGTGACCCGCCTTCTTGCATTGTGCAACCAGCATCTGACCCACCAAATGTAAGTGCAATTTAAATAATGCAGGGCTATTTTGGGGACTTTTTTTCATGCCCCTAGTTTATATATACTGATAATGGTGTTAACTTTTTTGTGGGTCTTGGATATTTTTGGGTTTCTTTGCTATATCCTATTCCCCTGTTTCGGTTGGTGACATCTTGTGGTGGTTTTCAGCACTACACCTCCCAATTCATACATTATATGATACATGATATAACGGGTCCTGGTTTCTCATGTTTTACTATTTGCCTCATGTTGTCTTTCTCACCCCAATTTGTTGTTATGATTGCTTAATGAACTCTCTAATTTTGCATATATATGGGCATTTGATCGTCTGTTTTTCCCTTCTTGTTTTGTTTCCCTTGTAGCGATTTGCTCTAGTTAATATGTCCTGGCCCACACATGTTGCCATTGGTGACAGTGAGTTGTATAAATACATAAATATTTCGTGATATATTATACCACCAGATATTTTTCACCTTCTAATCTCAAGTATGTGTGACGCCCCTGGACTATCAGGTCGTCACAGGGTACTGCACAAACTGCCCTTCCGTGCAGTATTCCACCTCCCTCATGGTTCTGGGTCCCTATCTGACAGTGTTGCCTCCAATAGCAAATCAAATCCTAGATACACCCTGCACCACACCCACCAGACACACCAGTGGGCGGCTTGAGTGGAATAGAGTCGCCCACCTGGGGGGGTCAGGGAGGGAAGGTGAGGAGAGTCGGTCGGTCGGGAGCGATGGCTCCCAAGAGAAGCTGTCTAGGTTGCAGACGGTGGTCTGTACCTAGAGGATTCGGACCCCAGGTCGCAGGGGATTGTGGCAAGGTGCCTGGACTTGTCGAGGAGGACAGCCGGCAGCCTAGCACTATCACCGGTCCTAGACAGAAGGCACGATGGGGTACACGAACCCTAGGTCGGGGAGTAGCTTCAGGCAACCTGACAATTCACCTGAGGAGAATGAAGCCTTCATGATCTGTTCCCACCCGCTCCAGAATCTGGGCATTAGCGCAACGAGGGGGATAGGACTTTCCAATCCAAAATAGTCCAGAAAATCCCAACTGTGAGCCCTGAGAGCAAGCTCCCACACTTAGCCACAGTGAGGAGCGGGGCCCGGCAAGTTCCATACTACTGGGCCACCACGTTGAAGTTAAACTTAGTGCCAGGAGGCAGGTCACCAGGCAACACTATAGGGGATGGGACCTGGACGAGCTCCCCTCAGTGGCACTCAGAGATTTGGTTTACCCGGTTGTCAGCGTCTGCTTATTGACTGAGTATGAGAGTGACCCCTGCATCCCACACAGAGTCCTGGGGCATTCCCCCTACCCGTGGAGGGCTACGACACCTTGCTGCCCCACTTCATCACCCCGGGTACTCCCAACGGCAGCGGCGGTACTCCCAATTTCTGTACACCACGGGTGGCGTCACAAACTGTCAATCTCACTTTAAATACTCCCCCTTCATTTGAGTTGCCGCACGACCCCGGGTCCGGAGACCCTCAAGCCACAGCGAACCCGGATCCGAGCAGCTCGGCTGCTTCCACGGGGGGTGGCACAAATGTATGGGTCTCTTCTGCTTCTTGTATTTTTACTTAATCAAATAGCAGGGCATTGCTGGAACTTTAATTGCACATATTTCTGAAATACAACCTCCAATCTCTGAACAAAAGCTATGGTTACATTCAGCATCCCAGCACCAGTATAGCACTGGCTTTACTTTATATATTAAAATTCTGTTGGTTGGTTCCCTTTAAGTAAACCAAAGAAGTTATTACTTGCCTGCTAGGAAACTTAAGTGTTGTTTGAAAAAATAAATCTAGTATGTGTATATCTCCATATATATTGTAATGTGTGCAGAATTCCAGAACGTTGATTTGGCTCTTTTGCTTATTCAACAGCGTCCTACTTGCTAAACATGCAGTATATTAATTAGATGAAGAAAGCCGACAAATGTCTGGTGACTCATTGGACGTGTTCCATAAAGTCATCCAAACTTGTCTGTAAAGCACACCAAAGTGAGATAATTTAATATTAGCCTCTTCCCGGAAATGGACTTGTGTAGCAAATGCTTAGGGGCAATAATGGCTATAAAGTATTAAACTGTATGCCTTTTATTAAGTGAATGCTTTTTAGTTCTGCATGGATAAAAAGCACACTCAAGCATTTGTGTACCGCACATTGAATTCTCGAGTGCCTCTGCGATTCGGAGCCTGACTAAACAGATGGCAAGCGTTTAGTTTAAAATTGTTGCCGTAAACATAACTTTTTGCCCTCCGCTCCAGTTAATGTGGGATCCAGCTGTGCTGCTATTGTTTTATGGGAAGTTTTCTGTGCCTCTGCAGACTTGCTTTCTCTGTAGCACTTCAAATAAGCAAGGTGCTCGGGGGGGGAAAATGTCACCTATAAACTTAATTACAGATAAACTCCGAAAAGCATGCTGACACTGTATAAATTTACAGCAGGAAAGTAAGCACCGAGAATCTGGAGGTATGGAGCCTGCGCTGAGCCTCCGGAGGAGGTGGGGTACGTGTGTCAGAATTTCCACAGTATTCTTTGTGCCAAAATGTAGTCATGTACAATTAAATCTTGTTACCTGTTATTAATTCATATGATTCTACACGTACACAGCCATATAAAATGATCTAGAATGTAAAATTAATTATCTGATAACTGGAGATCAGTCTTTCAGATCATTGGGGAGGACTCTTGACCCACTCTTCTTTGCAGAATGGATTTCGGTCCTGGCATCACTTCTCAATGAGGCTTAACTTTTCCAAACCTTCGTTTTTATTTCTCCTGAGTCATTTAGAGATAGACTTGCTCTTGTGCTTTTGATGGTTGTTTTGCTGTGTAACCCAATTGGTGTTTGAGCTTCAGATTGACAGATGACCAGACATTCTCTTCTAGGATTCTGTGATGGAAGGCTAATGTTCATGGACTACATTCATTTGTGAATACCAGACCAACAACCAGTCTTCTAACCTGTCCTATCTGTCACCTATAAGCCTCTAAGGCAGTGAGAACGCGTGGTCAGGAGAACGCGTGGTCAGGAGAACGCGATCCAACCATATTCCGGTTTATGCTTCATTGAAGTTTGACACCGGCTGAACATTAAAGAGGTATTCCCATCACCAAGATTTTATCTCAATATGGAGTAGGTGTAATAATAGATATTCGCAAATACCACCAAGTAGAAATGTAGTGTAGTGCTTCTAATTCACTATGTCACTTACCTCATCTGCAGAGCATTGTAGGACCTTTTAGGGATCCATGGTTATGACCACGCATATAGTCACAGGAAGTTGGTTGCTAGTGGTCGTAACCATGGATTCCTAAAGTCCTGCAATGTCCCGCACATGAGGTAAGCAACTCAGTGACTCGGAAGAAGTATACTACATTTCTAATGGTAGGTAATTTCTAATATTATTCTTATTACACCTACTACATATTGGGATATGATCTTGGAGATGGAAATAACCCTTTAAGTGCTCTTTGATTATGTCAAGGCGCTTGGGCATTAAAGCAGCACAGAACCACTAACTTGTTTTACAATGGGTTTATGTTCATGTTGTGGAATGCCGAATTAGCTTTATGTCCTAAATAATGGAATCCATGTCTGTCATAGAGATGTGTGCAACTAACCCGCTCCTGTGAGGTGAGTGTGAGTCCGTGTCGGGTGATGCACCACGAGACTCGCGCGGCAATCGCAAGTGTGACACCGGCCTTACTGGGGAAAAAAAAATCAGACCCCCCCGACTTTTATGTTGAGCACTACGCTATTTTTATATAATGGTTACTGTTTCCATATGGCTGTCCTAACAAGAAATGACAAATTTAGCATAAATGGAATTTGTCTAGGACTATATTGTACATTTTCCACCACTTTCGTACTAGAAAACCTAGCAAGATGTTTTGCTCAGGCACCCAGATTTTCGTTGATTGCTATGAATGACATGCAATGCTTAAAATTGCATGTGCATGACACAAGTATGCAAGTACCGTGTTTCCCTCAAAATATGACCTAATCTAAAAATAAGGCCTTGCATTATTTTACAGGATTTTTGGCGTGTGCTTGATATATAAGGCCTACTCCAAAAATAAGCCCGTGTTACAATCAGGGTCGGCATTAGGGGGGAGTCAAAGTTCGCAATTCCTCAGAGCCCCTAATCTTTTAGGGACGCCAACAGTTGTATTCCGAGTTTGATTAAGGACCTTTCAAGACTTCACAGTCAAGTGACCCAAAGGTCTTTTAATTGCAGGAGTCTAGAAGAATAGAACAGAAGATAGGCAGGTATGCAGAACTGGCATTGGGTAGAAGGGATAGCAAACTGTGCAATTTGACAGGGCCCTCATTCTCCTAGGGGCCCCAACATTTATATCCTGATTATGTCACAAAGGTTCTGCAGCAGTGGTATTCTGTCATATAACTAGGTTGTCACCAAAAGGTCTTCTAATTGTAGGAGACTAAAGCTGAAGAGGAGACAGGTAGTGCAATGTGTGTATAGCTATTCTGTAGATACAGGGTTTGGAGAGTTATGTTCATGATCCAGAATAAAGGATGACTATATTTGAATAAATGTTTTGTTTCATTTCTGTTGAAGAATAAATGTGAATTGCTCATAGGGTGGAAAAGAAAACCTCCCCTAAATATAAGCCATAGCCCATCAAAGCAAAAAATATGACCCGGTCTTATTTTTGGGGAAACACTGGATATACTGCAGATACCTACACTTCTCACCACCAGCACTTTTCCTTCGGTCGTGAACGTTCATGCTGACTTAACGAAAGCTCTGCTTACAAACTTTACAAGGTGTCGACACCTGCTGTTCTGTTCCTTGTTAACCGTGTTATTTATGGATTTTAGGACTTGTGAACCAATGAAGAAAAAAAAAATTAAGTGGAAAATGATATCGGTAAAGTTTGTTTCCTCTCCCCCCCCTTAGTATTTTTAACATGCTTCAAATACCAAATAGTAAAAATTCTCTCCAACCACCAGGCCTGTCAAGATTAATATATCAAATATTTTAAAGATCACAATCAACACAAATGAACGCTTTTCACACTGGTATTCTGAACTGTAGACTTTTTTTTTTTTTTTTTTTACTTTGATTTATAAAGCTTTTACAAATCATCCATTTGTCATTTATTTTTTTTATAAGTTTTCAACCCTCTTGCTACTGTTACAAAAGGTTTTTTTTCTTGGATTTTTTTAGATTGTGAAATAAAAAAAAGATTATCCTTTCATATCTCTTTACATTGTAGACTCTGAAGGAACTTTTCTATTTTACAGTATGGTGGGACTCCTGCTTCTCCATAGAAGACTTGGAGTACTCCAGGGCGAGAGAGGAAAAAAAAGTGTTTTAATGTACACTCCTTCTTAAACTATAAAGCTAACATCCATAGTGTTTTGTAATTCTAACAATACCTACTATTGAATGTGATGGTGGGTCTGCTCCTCGATACTCCCCCCTCCCTTCTGGGAATACTAACAGTACCTACTATTGAATGTGATGGTGGATCTGCTCCTCGATACTCCCCCTCCCTTCTGGGAATGCTAACATCCATAGTGTTGTTTTTAATTCTAACAGTACCTACTATTGAATGTGATGTTGGTACTCTTCGTTTGAAAATTCCAGCAACTCGACCAAGAAATTATGAAAACAAATTTTTATAACTTCTCACCACCAGCGCTTTTCCTTCGGTCGTGAACGTTCATGCCGACTTAACGAAAGCTCTGCTTACAAACTTTTACAAGGTGTCGACACCTGCTGTTTTGTTCCTTGTTAACCGTGTTATTTATGGAATTTAGGACTTTCGAACCAATGAAGAAAAAAAAAATTTAAGTGGAAAATGATATCAGTAAAGTTTGTTTCCTCTCCCCCTTAGTATTTTTAACATGCTTCAAATACCAAATAGTAAAAATTCTCTATGTGATGTGATGAATGTGATAGTGGTACTCTTCGTTTGAAAATTCCAGCAACTCGACCAGGAAATTATAAAAACAAATTTTATTCCATTTCTTTAAAATAGTTCAAAAATTGACATGTTTAAAAAAAAAAACAACAAACATATGGTTCACCAATGCAGGGGATACGCTTACGCATTTCGGACTGGAGAGTCCTTACTCATAGCATAGCCAAATTGAAATAAACATGCACATATATACACATCGCTGAAGGGAAGTGGAAAGGTTATGGTGGGTCTGCTCCTCGATACTCCCCCCATCCCTTCTGTGCATGCTAACATCCAAAGTGTTGTTTGTAATCCTAACAGTACCTACTATTGAATGTGATGGTGGATTTGCTCCTCAATGCTCCCCCCTCCCTTCTGGGAAGTCACGTAACAGATCAGGGGCTGTGTCCTTCTAGCTTTTAAAGAGACGGCCAACCCCTTGATAACATCTCCTATTAAGTCTAGGAACAAGGAGGCTGGCTAGCCCCTGCCACGCTGGAGGCATTCTATCGGAACTCTGCCAGCCCTCAATTATGGATCCATGTCTTCTATTTTCACAGCTTCTTTATGACAGTCAGAGCTCCCCTCCACTCTCCTGGATATATCATAAAGAAGCTGCAAATACAGGTTACATTCAACTACAGAAAAAGCCATGGCAGTGCATAATGTGTACTAACGTACCAGGCAGATAGCAGAGGCTGATTGCTGATTCACACGTCTATACGTCATGCACTGCTGTGTAGATCAGCGACTGTATCTGCAGAATGTCTGTGCCGGCCTCTAGCTTCTCCTCCTCCTCCTCCTTAGAATTTACAAGCACCAACTGTCCTCTCCTATCTCTGTAATGGGAAAGTAAGTCTCCACTGAATACAGATTTTACCCATGATCTGAGAATGAAAATCAGTCCATGAGGAGATAGGAGCAGATTTCTCTAATAAGATATATTACAAAATTTATTTTCAATGTGTTCTATTTATTAAAATTAAAACTACTGTTGCTCTTCAGTCTTAGCAGCTGCGTTTTTCTCTTATGGGACGAGTCGCCTCTTATCTTGAGTTGTGTAGAATTAGATTTCTTTTATTTGTAGACCTTTTGAGATATTAGGACCGGTGCTGCGAGTGTTACTTATTTGCTGCTTAATATTCATTTTTAGTTTTGCTCCAAGTGCTCTGGTACATACAGTCCCTGTCATGATATTATTTGCTTTAGCATCCAAACACAAGGAAGAGAGCAGATTGCTGCAGGGTATATTCAGCTGGCAGGAATAGTCAAAAATGTTTCTCTGTTCTAGGAAGTATCTATAGTAAAATTCTAATAGCAGGATGTTTGCAAAATGAGACCGAACAACCAAAACTAAGCAGGAAATTGGTGCTTCAGTTTTTATTCAGAATATTAAGCCGAATTCATACGTGGCCAATTACACACTGCAATTGGGGCTATGGGGGCAGTCTGGGGTCTCTTAGGCCAGACTTTTGCCCAGTTGAAGTTTTTGAAACCTTTTAAGCTGTTTTTTTTTCAGTTTTTCATTATCTGCGTGTTCCAATAATAACCTATGTGCCTATAGACACCAGTGAGATTTCAGATTAACCAATCAAAAAAATTGCAACATATAGTTTGGAGCCAAAGTGAATGGGAGCTTAAAAGGATGGTTCACCCATGTTTTTTATTGTCTAGATCGATATTATATTGAGAAACAATGTTTCTCTCAAATAACTTGTGTTTGCAATAGTGATTATGAGAGTCGCTATTGCAGACCGCTGTTCCCCGCTCCGTGACCCCCGGGCTCCATGACCTTGGGGTTCTGGACACGTCACATCCCTGGGGTCGGCTGCAGTCTTCCTGACTCACTGAGCTGTGGGTGGTGTTTCACCGCTTCTCACAGCACAGCGCGTCTCCTGCTTGCAGCGCTCTGCTGTGAGGGAGGAGAGAGCAGGGAGAAGATGGGCTGTGACGAGCGGTGAAACACCGCCCACTGCCCATCACTCACGGTCACTGTGGCCGGCCGCGGTGTCAGGAACTTGACGTGCAGTCACCGGATCCCCGAGGTCACGGAGCTCAGGTGTCACGGAGCTGGAACAGCGGTCTGCAATAGCGCCTCTCACAGGCACTATTGCCAACATAAGGTATTTAAGAGAAACATTGTTTCTCAATATAATATCGAACTAGACAATAAAAAATATGGGTGAACCACCCCTTTAACTACAGTACCCAAGAATGGCCAAATTTTTTGGAGCTGTGGTTTCTTCACTGTGTACAGACAGCAGTCTT
This sequence comes from Anomaloglossus baeobatrachus, assembly GCF_048569485.1. Lineage (NCBI taxonomy): Eukaryota > Metazoa > Chordata > Amphibia > Anura > Aromobatidae > Anomaloglossus > Anomaloglossus baeobatrachus. Next base: position 865,926,884 of record NC_134353.1, on the reverse strand, counting down.
AGGACCTGGCAGCAGCTGATCAATGGGGGTGTCTGATTTTGGACCCTCATCGTCAATCTTGACACAACCATTTTCAGATGTACGCCTTCTTGTGGATGACTACTGTGTTTCACAAGCAGGCTTTAGCCTCTGGTTACATATAGGCAAACCCCATTTTGCTTAAAGTGGTTGCCCACTACTTGGAAACCCCTTTTCAATGCCTGTGTTTTCCCTCCAGTAAAATAACACCTATACTCTGCTCTAGCATTGTTCCAGCAGTTTAGGCATTGGCTCTCCAAGGGATTGTGTGACATTTCGGCACTGGGTCTCCCAGGAATGGTGTGAGGTTATGTCACACAGTCCCCAGAAGAGCTAGTGCCGACATGTTATACGATCCCTGGGAGAGCCAGTTGTAGAATGAGGTCCTCCTCATTTTTGATAATCAGCCAAAAGAAAGTGGACTGCTGAGGTCTGTTATCAGTTTGGGAAAAGCTATGATTATTGGCCCTTTCCAGCCTAAAAATAGCCCACAGCCACCCCAGAAATTGCGCATCACATTAGATGCATCCATTCTGGAGCTTTACCTGGCTCATCCCGATTGCCCTGGTGCAGTGGCAATCTGTAATATATGGGGTTGAGGATGGCTGTGATTTATCAAAAATCACAGCTGCCATCAAGCCTCATAGTGAGTAATTGGAGAGGCTTCTTTGACACACTCCCCAACCCCCATTTCTAAGCCTGTAAGTCAAAAGAAGTAAATACAAACACAGAAAAATCCTTTTTAAAGAATAAAAAGCCCAAACACCCTCTTTCACCCATTTACTAACCCCCAAAACACCCCCACATGTCTGATGTAATCCACAACAACATCCCACTACAATGCTTGGCTCTGCTACACCTGGAGACTGCGGTGTGCAGTGACCTTAGAAGATGTGACTTGTCACTGCAACCTTTGGAACACATTGAGTGCAGTGGGGGAGCCTCCAGCTGGAGAAATGGTGATGTCAGTCAGTTCACCGACATTCACAGTTGGGAGATCACACCATACCAACTGTGACTGCTGGTGAACTCGCTGCCCGACTGTCACATGGGGGCAGAGCAGTCCGGAAGTGAGTCCACGTGAGCTCGCAGTTAGTCCCCATGGCACCAAATGTGACCACTGGTGAACTCTTTGCTGGACTGTTCTGCCGTAGTTTCACTTTTAACTTACAGATTAGTAATGGGAGGTCTTATAGATGCCTCCCATTACTAATCTAGGGCTTAAATAAACCGGAGAATCTGTAGTTAAATGTGCTAAAATTGTACACACTTTTAATAGACAAAATATAAAAGCCGTGAACAAAATAAAACCACCTTTATATCAAGCATGTAGGGGGTAATAGTAAATATTGCTAGAAGTAATCCAATATATATGCTCAAAGGTATGAAATGGCTTAAGGAGATCACACTGATAAACATGGTGGAAACAGCAAACATTGTAACTCTCAAAAGGACATACTCCAGCTGAGACATAAAATTAAATCACCAGTCAGTATTGTGAGTTACATACCAAAAAGCCTATAATTAGTCCAGCTGATGCATAAAATTAAATCACCAGTCAGTATTGTGAGTAACATATCAAAAAGCGTATAAAGTGCTACGTACAAGTCGACATCCCATCTGAGCCCCAAGTGGTCGTACGAGCCTCCCGATGCCAGACCTCTGCTCTGCAATGCTTTGAGGCGTATTTTTTTTCTCATATAATCTAGCGCTTAGTGATAGCTGGGAGCTGTCATTAACCCATTAGTACCTCGATTGCGACCACAGCAATTGGGATAAGCCGGGTTAAGTTCCGGGATTGCCTCATCTAATGGATGCGAGAATCCTGGGCGGCTGCAGGCTGCTAGTTTTAGGCCAGGGGGCCCAATAAACATGTGTCTCCCCAACCTGAGAATAGCAGCTCCCAGCTGTTTGGGTTTATCATGGCTGGATATCAAAATGGGGGACGACGACTGCACAACGTTTTTTTAAATGAATTATTTAAATAATGAAGGGACAAAAAAAGCCACATGCAGTTCTTATTTTGATACACAAACAAGATAACATGCATGGCTGCAGCCTGTAGCCGTATGCTTTATCAGAGTTGGGTATCATAATATGGGGGGGACCTTACTCCAATTTTTTTACTTATTTATTTTTACACCAATCTGGAAGCGTGGAGCACGTATGATTGAAAGCAGCCAGACACACTGTCACACAGGGTTGGGCCGCTGTCTGACTGCAACCAATCAGATGTGGGGACTGCCGCAGTGGGCAGGGGAAGCGATGCATATGCATGAAGATAATAAGCGTCTCTTTGAAGCCGTGTACAGCCGCGCAGAAACCAGTAAGTATGCTTTTTTTTTTATTTTTAATAATATTACCCAGGTGGCCAGACCCAGATTGTTATTCACTGAGAACTCCAGGGTCGGGTCTCTGGATCTTTTGAACCCGATCCAGACTTTGACAAATTGGGTCCTCCCATCACTGTTCTTGAGTTTGTCAGCGAACAACTACCAATATAGTGTAACTTCTACATAGCCATATAGGCACCAGTGGGTGTACCCAAAAATAAGCTTAGTAGCTCCAGAGACTGTAAACCTCATTAGCAAATGGATCAATCTCACCAGAGTCAAAGGGAGAGTGCTTTGAATCCATAGGACACTGAAGGGTAGGTATATGAAATGCAGTAACTCGAAATGGGGTCCCAATAATCTCTTGACGTGTTTCCTTGTAGTAGATTCATCAGAGGGGTAGGGTTAGAGTGGGGGAACCGATAGCGCAGGTTTAGTGTGTTCCAACCCCCGTGGTAAGGCAGGGTACAGTCTCTGGGTATTGTAGTTTTGTTTTGTTTTTTATATATCCTTCTCATTTAGATGATGTTGACTTGTTTCGCTTTAGGTTCTCCCATAAGTTTTAAAAAAAAAAAGTGACTGCTCTTAAATATTTGTCCATGGGTGGCTATGCTTGATGAACAAGTGTCTTCCTTCCTGAGCTAGGTGGGGTGAAGTCGACAAAGCAGTCTGTTTACACTTCCTCCCATCTCCGTTTGCTTATCTGCTCTGAAACAATCTGATTGCAACAATGCAGCATGTTCTAGGTGTCTCTGGTGGCAGAAGTCTCCTGACGACAAGTTCCCTTCAACTTGGCTGTGAGGGGAGTCTGTGCTAATAGGTGATGTAAGAGCCATTGACTCAAGGACCGCAGGCAAAATTTTTAAAGGCTGATGATCCCTGAAGTTCTGAGTAAAGTGCTTATGTTGGCACCACTTCTGTTTATACTTCTTATAATAATGGCTCGAAGATTATTTGTATTAGCAGTGCCAGGGTCTGGGGATTTATATAGTGTTTCAATTCTAGCTCTTCACTATGATTATCTTGCACGTTGTATATTACGTGTGTGTGTGTGTGTGTGTGTGTGTGAGTGAGTGAGATTTGATAACTCTTTGTCCAGAAATCCTCATTTCTTTCCATTTCTATTTTGTAAGTCAGTATGCTGGGGGGGACTTATTAAAGAGAGCCTGTCATGTTGAAAATGGTATCAGATCTGCAGGCAGGATGTAGGAGGAAGCCTGGTGATAAGCGACTGGGCTTCGCTCCACTTCCCTTATCCTGAAGTTTAGCATATGTACCTTCCTGGCTGGCCGATGCAACACTTACTTGAGTCTTTTTGGGGACGCCCACCACTCCACTGTCTGTCACCGTCTGAAACGTAACTGGATATCATATCACACTGAGAGATTCTTTGCAACTCAACGAGCATTTTCTTTGACTTTAAATATCTTATGGACAGACCTGACCATACGATCCTGTTCTGCTGTTGCTGTTCTGTTGGGTACTTTCCTGTTTAGCCCTCGCCCTGGGTATTCGCCTTCCCGCAGCCGGGTCTAAACTTCTACTTTTCCCCGTTTCTTTGCTTTGCATCTTCACATGTCCTATTACCACCTTAGATTGTGACTAGGTTGACCAAAACGAGGGGAGCCTTAGGCTCAGGACACAGCAGAGGAGACCACCCGACTCCCTGACGGAACCTACACCAGGGCTCGTCCGCATCTCTAGGCCCTCTCTGCAGAAACAAACTCTCTTCCTGGCGTTATTGACTATCCAAACCTCTACTCTGAAACACTCCTCCCCCTCGGCAACCAGGAAGTATCTATATATTGTACATACTAAAACCTTCTCCTACTCTAATACGTATCTGCTAACATTCCTACTTAACTTTCTTGTGCTTTATATTATACAGTTATGCATTAGTCACACAAGACAAATTACACTATGAATTACACTAAAATACAATATGCAATAAAATACTTAAAATTGTTTGTTACTAGAGGGCGCCGATTGCTGCACTGCTACATCTCCAGCCGTACACACTTGCAGCAGCAATGAAACATTAGCTTTACTATAAATTATATGTGTATCTTAGGAGTAGGGTGATCTGACCACCTCCTACAAGGATGTTACGGAGCAGGAGGAGCAGATCAGACTGATGAACATTTTTGTGAGAAAAGTTTTTGGTAAGTTTACATTGTATTTTTTTGAAATCCCTGTTTTCTTTGTTTTTTTTTTTGCGAGGCGGAATCCAGTAAGTGGTCCTATTAAATTAAAGGGGCTGTCCACTGCTTGGACAACCCCTACTCATTCCCCTTGTTTGCCCTGTAACAATAAGCCTATACTCCCCTCCGGTGCGGCCGTGGATCCAGCAATGTCTTTTGCAGTGTTCCCGGGGCCCACGTGTCATTGTCTATCTCCCCGCCTTTGGACATTTGAGTAGGATATGAGCGCTGCGCTGACTTTCTTCTTAAACATCTGAAGGCGGGTTGTAAGATGACACTGATTGGTTTGGGGGGGTTATAATGCCACATGGGCCCCGGGAACACTGCTTTAGTCTTCGCTGGAACCGCAGCCGCGTCAGAGGTGAGTACAGACTTATTTATTTTTAAGGGGGCAAACAAGGAGAATGAGTAGGGGTTCTCCAAGTAGTGGACAACCCCTTTAAGTCTTTCCTGCATGCAGAGATAGCTGTCACTCACTCGTATGCATGCAAACAATGAATAAAATACAAATTTTGCGGAATCTTTTCCATCAAACCCATATATCATTCTGCTCAGCTTCTACTTGTCTACAGAGGTCAGACTGCACATTCAATTTGACAGATCCCCTTTTAAGATAAATGTGCAATAATTCTGACAAATTTTGTTTCAAAAAGCTGACTTGCGCACACATTGTGCATTTTAGATATTTCCTGTGGTTTGTCCTATAGGAGATGAGGTTCTCAGGAAAGGGGTCTACTAAGCACCAAATATTACATTAAAATTTTTGACGAAAGCTATGTGAAAGCAGCACAAAAGCAATGTGATGTACTGTTAGGCTATGTGCGCACAGTGCGTTTTTCGCGGCGTTTTTGCGCGTTTTTCGGGTGCGTTTTTGGCCTCAAAACTGCAGGACTTTGCTTCCCCAGCAAAGTCTGAGTTTTCATTTTTGCTGTCCGCACACATCTGTTTTTTTTTTTACCTGCGTTTTTGAGTTAAAAAAAAAAAAATGGACATGTCAGTTCTTTCCTGCATTTTTCTGCGTTTTCCCCCCATGCAATGCATTGGAAAAACGCAGCAAAACGCAGAGATCAGAAACGCAGCAAAACGCAGCCAAAAACGCACCAAATCGCGGCAAAACGCATGCGTTTTTGTGATGCGTTTTTTCGGCGCAGGTGCGTTTTTGTGCGTTTTTAGCAGCCAAAAACGCAGCGTCAAAAAGACGCAGTGTGCGAACCTAGCCTTACGCCGTGTACATCGCTCATATGCAGGAACTGCTGGAGCAGATTTCAGCTGTTCTTTAGTAGCGTTAGTCAGACCCCACCAATCTCCTATTGATTGCCTATGCTGCAGATATGGAATTATTTAGTCCTGGATGTCCCCTTGAAAGACTATTGTGTGATGGTGGGATATTGTGGGTCAGGTACCATTTTGTGTGGGTTAATGTTTAGGTGTAGTTCACTGTCCATTCTGTATTCCTTGTGTGTACATTGTCCTGTTTGCAGGTTTAATCCCTCCCCCTGCCAGGCTTTTGTTCCTAAATTGGGGAAGGGGGGCCTGAGATCCACCTAAACTCTCTGCTTACCTGAAGCAGTCTGTCTGAGCAGGAGAAGAGAGAGGGAGTCTGTTTGAGAACTTGGAGAGAGAAGGATTAAGCTGGTGTCACACATAACGACGACGACAACGACGTCGCTGCTACGTCACCATTTTCTGTGACGTTGCAGCGACGTCCCGTCGCTGTCGCTGTGTGTGACATCCAGCAACGACCTGGCCCCTGCTGTGAGGTCGCCGGTCGTTGCTGAATGTCCAGCTTCATTTTTTGGTCGTCACTCTCCCGCTGTGACACACACATCGCTGTGTGTGACAGCGAGAGAGCGACGAAATGAAGCGATCAGGAGCCGGCACTGGCAGCTGCGGTAAGCTGTAACCAGCGTAAACATCGGGTAACCAAGGGAAGACCTTTCCCTGGTTACCCGATGTTTACGCTGGTTACCAGCCTCCGCTCTTGCTGCCAGTGCCGGCTCCTGCACTGTGACATGTGGCTGCAGTATGCATCGGGTAATTAACCCGATGTATACTGTAGCAAGGAGAGCAAGGAGCCAGCGCTAAGCAGTGCGCGCGGCTCCTTGCTCTCTGCACTGTGACATGTAGCTGCAGCACACATCGGGTTAATTAACCCGATGTGTACTGTACCTAGGAGAGCAAGGAGCCAGCGCTAAGCGCGGCTCCCTGCTCTCTGCACATGTAGCGACGTTATGATCGCTGCTTCTGCTGTGTTTGACAGCTAAGCAGCGATCATAACAGCGACTTACAAGGTCGCTGTTACGTCACCGAAAATGGTGACGTAACAGCGACGTCGTTGTCGCTGTCGCTTAGTGTGACACCAGCTTTAATCCTCTGGGAGAAAATGCAACTTCTCAGACACCTGGACATTTATCACTGGACTAATTTTACCTTCTGTTTTGTGGATTATGTTACGGACCATTTGATTTGCTTGGAATAAATGCTCTTTGGATTGTACAGCCATCTCTTGCTCTGTTTATTGTGCGATATGGGAGCAGGACCCCGTCACATAGTGAAATTGGCATCTCTAGCAGTACAGTATACAGTATGCTGCCCACTACGAGGCACCTAACCTATTCTCTCTGAATTGCCTGATGGTTAATAGCAATAAGTGTAGCTGGTACCAATGCAGCACTTACCCTAAGCATATACCGTGGTTTAGCACATTAGCAATTTAATCTACTTTCTGAGACATTTTTGCTGTACACTTCCAGAGAGAGAGAGAGACGCACAATTTGTCTCTTAACCTCATAACGACGGCCGTACGACTTAAAGCGGCGGCAAAACAGGGTACTTATTCTGTTCCGCCGCTTTAAAGCGGCGGCCCGAAAAAACCCTGTAGCGCCCCCCAGCGACCGAAAATCTCGGGGGTTTCAGCTACCGGGGGTAGCTGAGACCCCCCAGATTATGAATCGGGGTGTTTTTTTTGGACCCCGATCATGTGATCGCCGGTATACACCGTATACCGACGAACACATGAAAAAAAAAGAAATGGCCGGTAAAACTGATTTCTTTTTCATCTGACATGATCAAACATGTCAGATGAGAAAGAAATCTAACCCCCTAGTGCCCCCAAAGCCCCCGGTACCGGAGAGTCCCCCCACCCCCACCCCTACCCCCACCGGACATCCAAAATGGCGCCGAAGCGCACAGAAAACTGCCGCCGGCGCCGGCTCTGCAGTCATTTCCCTCCGATCTGAAATGATCAAACATTTCAGATCGGAGGGAAATGTCCTCCCCCTGACCCCTCCTCCGGTCCACCGGAGCCCTCTGGTCACCGGAGCCCCCTCCGGTCTCCAGAGCCACCCCCCCTCCCCCCTCCGGAGCGTGGAAGATGGCGGCGCACAGCGCGCGGCCGCCTTCATTCTGCTCTTTCTGCCGCATGTGACACGTCACATGCGGCAGAAAGGTGTCCCCAGGTCCCACTAGGTCACCCCCCGTCACCCCCCGTCACCCCCCAAGCCCCCGGTTATACGTTACCTGTCTGCCGCTCCGGGCCCGCGATCGCCGCCTCCTTCTTCTTCAATGCTGGCGGCGCATGCGCAGACAGCGGCTGTCAGCTGGATCCCTGCAAGCAGGAATCCTGCTGACGTCGCTGATGCACAGGCTCCACTGTGGACCGGGGGAGGGTGAGTGCAGTGATCTGCAGCCACACTCCTCACATGGAGAGGCTGCTGTTCCAGAAAATGGGGGGTACGTTCTGTGAGCGTGCCCCTCATATTCTGGAATGAGATTACTGCAGGTCACTCTGCCCTAGGTTGGACCGGGGCAGTGTGAGTGCAGTATTCTCAGATTACTGCACCCACACTGCTCATGGAGAGCTTGCTCTTCCAGAAAATGGGGGATACGTTCCCTGAACGTGCCCCCCATATTCTAGAAGATCCAGAGCCGGCGTGGGACCTCCAAAATGGATTACAGCGACCGGAATTTCTTTATTTTCAATAAATTGGTAAAAGAGGAATGTTTCGGGGAGTGTTTTTTCAAATAAATTTTTTTTTTGTCTTTTTTTTTTCTATTACTGACTGGGTTAGTGATGTCGGGTATCTGTTCAGATGCCGTGACATCACTAACCCCAGGGCTTGATGCCAGGTGACATTACAGCTGGTATCAACCCCATATATTACCCCGTCTGCCACCGCACCAGGGCGCGGGATGAGCTGGGGCGAAGCGCCAGGATTGGCGCATCTAATGGATGCGCCACTTCTGGGGCGGCTGCGGCCTGCTATTTTTAGGCTGGGAAGAGTCCAATAACCATGGCTCTTCCCACCCTGAGAATACCAGACCCCAGCTGTCCGCTTCACCTTGGCTGGTGATCTAATTTGGGGGGGACCCCACGTTTTTGTTTTTTTTTAAAAAACGCCTGGGGAGCCCTCCAAATTGATCACCAGCCAAGGTGAAGCTGTCAGCTGTGGTTTGCAGGCTACAGCTGTCTGCTTTACCCTAGCTGGCTATCAAAAATAGGGGGGACCCCACGTCGTTTATTTTAATTATTAATTTTTTGGGGGGCTAAATACAAGGCTAGGCACCCTTTAGTGCCACATGAAAGGCACTAAAGGGCGCCAGCTTAGAATATGCAGGGGAATGGGACGTTATATTTGTTTGACATCTATCCATTCATGCATTGTAGCATTTTACGCTGTGTGCCCACAATCAGGGTTTGCAGCGTTTTGGGCGCAGAGTGTTTTCCCTGTGTCCATAACGCTGCGTTGTGCAGTAGAAGCACAGTGGAAGGATTTTTAGAAATCCCATGCCCAATGTGCTTCTTTTCTCCGCAGCATAAACCGACCTGTGGCGCAGCTTCCCGAGCCTCAGCATGTCAATTTATGCTGCGGAGATGAGTGTTCTCTGCAGGTAGCATAGAGCTCCACAGCGGCCTGAACCCAAATCGTGGGCTTGGGCAGCTGCGTTCTCCCGTGGACAACACTCACATCTCTGCAGGAGGCTGACACTGTGTACTAGATGCCGTGTCGCTGGATCATGGCCACATAGCCTAACAGTGAGACATTTGTTGCTACAGCAACATTTTTGTGAAGTACCTGTGGATTCAAAATGCTTACTATACTCCTGAATAAAATCCAGTTTCCAAAATGGGGTCACTTGTGGGGGTTTTCTGATGTATAGGTACCCAAGGGGCCCTGCAAATGTGACATGGTGCCCGCAATTTATTTCAACTTTTCCAGAATTCAAATGGTGCTCCCTCCATTCCAAGCCCTCTCATTTATCCAAACAGAGGTTTTTGGCCACATGTGGGGTATCCCTGTGCTCATAAGACATTGGATAACAACCTGTGGGGTCCACGGTTTGTTGTTGTCTCTTGAAAAAGTGAGAAATTTGATGCTAAAGCAACAGTTTTGTGAAAAAAATGAAAATATTCAATATGGCAACCTAAGCTTATCAAATTCTGTGAAGTACTCGTGGATTCAAACTGCTCACTATACACCTTGATAAAAGCCTTGAGGTGTCTTGTTTCCAGAATGAAGTCACTTGTGGGGGACCGCCACTGTTTAGGCACCTCAGGGGCTCTCCAAATGCAACCTGGCGTCCGCTATTGATTCCAGCCAATTTTGCAGTCAAATGGCACTCCTTCCCTTCCGAGCCCTGCCATGCGCCCAAACAGTTGATTTCCACCACATATAAGGTATCGCCAAACTCAGGAGAAATTGCACAATAAATGTTATGCTGAATTTTTTCCTTTTACTCTTGTAAAAAAAAAAGCTACCTGGTTGAAATAACAATTTTGTGGTAAAATTTTTTTTTTTTTTTTCATGGCTCAACGTTATAAAATTCTGTGAAGCACCTGGGGGTTCAGGGTACTCACCAAACATCTAGATAAATTCCTTGAGGGGCCTAGTTTCCAAAATGGGGCCACTTGTGCGGGGTTTCTGCTGTTTAGGTACCTTAGGGGACCTCCAAATGCGACATGGTGCCCGCAATCTTTTTCAGCCAAATTTCCTTTCTAAAATTCAAATATTGCTCCTTTCGTTCCAAGCCCTCCCATTTGTCCAAACAAAGGTTTCAGACCACATGTGAGGTATCACCGCGCTCATAAAAAAGTGGTTAACAAACCTTGAGGTCAAATTTTTGGAATTACCTCTTGAAAAAGTGAGAAAATTGATGCTAAAGCAACATTTTTGAGAAAATTATTAAAATTTTCAATATGACAACGTAACGTTAACAAAATCTGTGAAGTACCTGTGGATCCAAAATGCTCACTATACCCCTAGATAGAAGCCTTGAGGGGTCTAGTTTCCAAAATGGTGTCACTTGTGAGGGATTTCTTCTGTTTAGGTACCTTAGCGGACCTGTAAATGCAACATGGTGCTCGCAATCTATTTCAGCCAAATTTGCTTTCCAAAATTCAAATATTGCTCCTTCTGTTCCGAGCCCTCCCATTTGTCCAAACAGAGGTTTCTGACCACATGTGGGGTATCGGCGCGCTCATAAGAAAGTGAAGAACAAGTTTTGAGGTCCATTTTGTTGTGTTATTTCTTCTAAAAGTGAATAAATTTGGGTTAGAGCAACATTTTTAGGTAAAATTTAATTTTTGCTTTTTTTCATTCCACATTGCTTTTGTTCATGTGAAGCACCTGAAGGGTTAATAAACTTCTTGAATGTGGTTTTGAGTACTTTGGGGGGTGCAGTTTTTAGAATGGTGTCACCTTTGGGTATTTTCTGTCATCTAGGCCTATTGAAGTCACTTCAAATGTGATGTGGTCCCTAAAAAACTGGTTTTGTAAATTTTGATGTAAAAATGAGAAATTGCTGATAAACTTTGAACCCCTCTAACTTCCTAACGAAAAAAAATTTTGTTTCCAAAATTGTGCTGATGTAAAGTAGACATGTGGGAAATGTTATTTATTAACTATTTTGTGTCACAGAAATCTCTGGTTTAACGGTATAAAAATTCAAAAGTTGAAAATTGCTAAATTTTCAAAATTTTTGCCAATATTCAATTTTTTTCATAAATAAACACAAAAAATATTGTCCTAAATTTGGTAGTAACATGAAGTCCAATATGTGACGAAAAAACAATCTCAGAATCACCGGGATCCGTTGAAGCGTTCCAGAGTTATAACCTCATGAAGTGACACTGGTCAGAATTGCAAAATTTGGTCTGGTCATTAAGGTGAAAATTAGCTCCGTCACTAAAGGGTTAAATATCGATGTCCAGCACGATGAGGGGCACTGCAGCCAGAAACTTGAGATGCTGCCCCCTGACTGCTGGCCCCTATGCAGGTTAAAATAGAGGTCTCCCCCTAGAAAGACACTGACCTGCCGCCCCCGCCTCCTGTGGTGTGACTGGCCTAAGCCCCGCCTCCTGGATACATATCACTGTGCTGCCCAGCTTCCGGCCTCTCTGCTGCAGGACCCGGACCTGTTTGGGCAGCCGGACACAGGGACCCGCTCCTGGAGGCGGTAAGAGAGCTATCAGCAGGGAGGAAAGCGTTTTTCAGCTCACAGCGCTGTTAGCTGTGAGCGGCTCCCTCTCTGCTGAGGCACAAGCGATGTGTGCCGGTGAGCGCGGCGTTCTAAGGGAACTACCCGCCCGCTGGTCCGCTTGTGCTCGCCATTATTAACTTGTGCTCGCTGTCAGTGACCCCCATCAGCAGGGAGGGAAGCGTCCTACTCACAGCGCTGTTAGTTGTGAGCGGCTCCCTCCCTGCTGAGGCTCAAGCTATGTGCGCCGGCGAGCGGCGTTCTGAGGGAACTACCCGCCCGCCGGTCAGCTTGAGCCGCCATTAAGTTTGAAAAAGAGCGCTTCGCGCTCTTTGTCGTTGGCCCCGCCCACCCGCCACTCAGCCACCGCCGCCCAGCCACCGCCGCCAGTACTGAGGAGGAGCAGGGTAGGGCTGTGTGCGCTCTGCACGGCACCTAAAAGGTGCGCTTCAGAGCGCAGCTGAAAAGCTCCGTTCTGAGGCGCATGGTGCCGGCAGGGAACGTGCGCTCTGCCTGCAGCTCCTGCCATACACAGAGCAGGAGCTGCCGGCAGAGCGCACGGAAGAAGTGACATGTCACTTCTTAAAACACAGCGATTCGGGCAGCAGCTGAATCGCTGCCTTCTAATATGCCACGTGCGCACGGCCTCTGCACAGTCTCCATAGACTGTGCAGGGGACGCAGGACGCATGAATTACGCACACAGCATAATTGAAGTGCAGACTCAGTGCAGTCCCTGTCACAACGCAGGTTGGAGGCACTGTAGTGGGGAATGTAGTATGCAGGCACTAACCTGCAAGAGTTCAAAACGCCCCATCCCACACACACTGAACTTCCCCTCCCCTCCATTTGTATGCCCCAGAATGCCAAAGGGGCTAGCCTGGGAATGAACCAGGGACCATGTGGGTCTCCCAGTGAGCGGGCGGGTTAAGGGATACTGTTAGGACTTCAATGTTCAAATTGAGGGGGGCGGGTAGTGAACATGTGCAAGAAGCAACAGTCAGCAGGTGGCATGTTTCCCTCCTGCTGATACCCCACCTACACCAAGCCCCCTCCCAGGCCAAAACACACCCCATTTGACATTATACAATGGTGACTGTTAACAGCCCCTCCCCGTTGTCACACAGTGGGTTTCAGCATGTTATGGCGGCGGTGGGTGCGGTGCCGACCATCGCGATGTACAGTCATGTGCAGGGGCCACGGTAGCAAGCTATGGCATGGGTAGCCACCATGTCCTGAGTCTGTCTCTTCACCCTTGGATCGGTTTGAGCGTCGTTGTAGCAGGTGCCATTTCCTGAATCACCAGGTGAGTACCCTGATGGGGAGTGCGGGGTGGCATAAGTGCCCCTAGGGAGGATAACGTGATGTCACAGGTAACAGGCTTCCTGCCCAGCTCTACATGTTGTCACTAAGTTATTTATAACAAACAATGTTATTGGTGCTGAGGGAATCGCCCTTCCCCCGTTTCAGTTAAAAGCTGTGATGGTATCTAGCATTCCTACCCCTTGTAGACAGCATTCCACAATCTAACTGATCTAACTGTAAAGAAGCCTTCCCTATTTCGGAGGATTAAGTCTGGTGCCAGTTTATTTATATTGACCACACGGGTATTTATACAAATTATTATTATTTATTATAGCGCCATATAATTCATGGCGCTTTACATGTGAAAGGGGTTTACATAATACGTACCAGTATAATAATCGTAAACCATATAGGCACAGACTGGTACAGGGGGAGAGAGGTCCCTGCCCGCGAGGGCTCACAGTCTACAAGGGATAGGTGAGGATACAGTGGATGAGGGCAGAGCTGATGGTGCGGCGCTGTATTAGAATGAGGGTTACGGCAGCTTGTAGGCTTGTCGGAAGAGGTACAAATGAGATCTCCTCTGAGACGTCTTTCCTAAATTAAACATATCTTACTTTTTCAAACTTATTTTAATACAGGCGGCTTCCATTCCTTGTAATAATCTTGTTGCCACCGGTTAACTGACCCTTCAAGTGATTTATAGATTAGTGACAATACGATGGGATCACGAGATCTAACCCCCCTGTTATACACCCTAATTTAATGCTGTAATTGAAAGTAGGGATCTATATTGGTCACAGATAGTTTTATCGAAATGTGAGAAGTATATTTCTGTACATTTGCATGGCTCGATTGTTTTTCTAAAATTGCTTCTCCTTTTTAGAGAAGTAATTTTCAGCCTTTTTTACTAGATTTTTCCCTCTTTGGTTAATTACGTATGTTTAATTGGTTTTCCTTACCGTAGGAACCGAAAATAAACAAGTGAGATGGGAAAATCGGCAATGTTAGATATTCGCATAATAATTATGCCCTAATATTTTCAGGACAATTACTTCCACATAAATATTCTAAAAAGTATAAACTCACTTTTAGTTTTGTGTGCTGTGCATGGATTGGGGACGCTGTCCCCATTGGGGCTTACGGTCTGGATCCCCTACCTGTATGTTTATTGGGGTGTGGGAGGAGGCCAGAGTGCCTGTAGGAGACCCACGCAGACACGGGGAGAACGTGCAGGTTCCTTGCGGATGGTGTCCTTGGTGGGATTTGGGCCCAGGACCCCAGCGTTGCAGGGCTGCAGCTAGCCACTGAGCCACTGTGCCATGCCATAATAGTTTCAAGAGCAGGAACAGACAGATTTGTAGATGGAGTATTTCCGGCGTTGCTGGGCCAGCTGTTTGGGATTATTGGCAATACAAAGTGTTTATATAGTTATACATAAAAAAAAAAAAATGCTCCTTATGCCGGGCCCGGGGGGCATGGTCCGGTAACCTAACTTGATTGCGCCTTTCCCCCTATTTAGGTTCCAGCTAAACAAAAGGGGGGGTGGACTGGGGAAATAGGAGGATGACCAGTGGTTCGACGATGCCGGTGGGAAAAAGCCTTAACCAACTACAGCCCCCTCCTCAAATAAGTAATCAGGCTGATTAGGTTTGTTGTGGCTTGGAATGCCTATGGGTCAACATAGGGTTGAAGGCAAAACAGGCCTCTGGTTTCCGGGTTAGTATCGCTCACCCTATTGCAATCCTAATCTCAGGTATTTTGGTAACTCCGCCCACCAGCAGGATAAAGGCTTGGAGTTCTCAGCTAGATGGTGGGGTGTTTGGTGAAGTTAGGCTGATGATCCGGGCCCCCATTTTGCATTGACCTGACAGTACTATGGTACGTTATGCAGCGGGTGTTGCTCCGGTGGTTGATGTGCATGACGATTTTCCAAGCCACCCTCTAGTAATACACACCCTGCAGTATCCAGCGAATGTACACCATTTTCGGTTGCAAGCAGCTTGTTACGAGGTCGGTCTTCCCATTTTAAATTGTGGAACGGTACTGAAGCGATGAGGGTCTTGTGGGGTGTATGGTATTGAAGGGTTGGATGGTTATGGTAAGCGAGTGGAGCACAGCAGGCCTATTATTTCTAGCCGTAGATTGTTTCAAAAAAAAAAAAAAAGGGGGGGGTTTGGATTGTTCGCCCCATTGCAAATCTATACATTGATATTTTGGATCCTTTTCCCTCACTCGGCGGGTGTTCCGACTGTGTCGGTTATGTCTATTAGGCGAGCGGGTGTGATGGGACCATTTTTTACCCACGACGACGGCCCCTTTATTTTAGCGTCACGGAGTTGGTCCTCCATTTTGTGGGCTGGTTTTGGTTGGTAATGCGACGGTTCCTCGTTATTTGGTGTTTGCCAGCCGTGGTACCCGGTACGTACTCTCCCAGAGTTGGGGTGTTACAAGGCTTCAGGGGCCAGCATACATGAGCGCAGTTTCAGTGGATTAGGGGACTACAATGGAAATGCATTATGAGGGACGTCAGGACTGAGTTGATTTTTGAAATCGGGTTTTTTCTTAGACACATAGGAAGATTCAGAACAGCGTACAGGGCTAATGTAAAAGGACATGATTGTGATTTGTTTATCTATCAAAAAAAAAAAAAAAAAGTTTGTGGGTTTGGCCAGTACCACCTTGGAGAGAAGAGGTGTTTGATGGTTACGAGAATTCTCTGTTCTGACAGTGTTTTTCCTTTCAGATTCAAGTCGGCCTAGTGACTGGGTCCGAGGTTACTTCCATATTTGTTGGCTGCGAGGAGAGCGGATCTTCGCCTCTTCGCCTTGGTGGTCGGTTCCTTGTTCCCGTTACAGTGGATGTAATTGGGGAGGTTGCCGGAGCTTGGCTCAGCTGTGGGTCTATCAGAGGCGATCAAGATTGCGTGAGCTCTCTTTTCTCCAACCGACTTGGTGATACACATAGGTTTCAAGTATCTGGTCCAAGGCCGTCTAGCTAGGCCTCTTACCCTTATCCGGTCAGAGAGGTACAAGTTTCCCTGTTTTAGTTCGGAGTGTTACAACGATCCGGTCACAGGTAACCCCCTGGCCCAAGGGGCATGGAGCTAAGGAAGAATGTGATAAGGATCTCTCCTGGCGCTTGGTCGATCAGGGCCTACCCAAGTTGTGCTGTTAATAAAGTGTTTTAAAAAAAAAAAGTTGTTGGTCTGGCACCGCCAGCTGGAAGGCAATATTTGGCTGTCCTTAAGCTCGGATGGGTACATCCCAAATAATGATGTTATGGATATGGTGGTTGCGGAAATGCCTGGGACGGCTCAGGTATTTCAGTTTTTGGGGGGGTCGCAGCTTGCTGGTGCTGTGCTGCTCCTTGGCGGAAGGGGTAGGAAAAGTGGTGGTGAAATACCCGCGCCGGACGGCCGGATGGCGGTACATTTACCTGAACCCCGTGATGTTGGCAAGTTAATGCCTGGTTAAAAGCTGCGACCAAATTTTATACCAAAAGATGAGAGTGGTTTTTTCCCCATGCCTCTCTCCAAAATGGAAAATTCAAATAAAAGTATTTTAATTTATAAGAGAACGGTGTCGTGTCTTTCTAGGGGGGAAAATGGTGGTAGTTGGGTCCTGGCAGTCAGCCTCGGTGTGCTACTCCTCCTAATCAATATCAAACATGGCAGGAGAGCAATAATCTGGGAGGATGCGGCTTGCATTTTGTCAAGTTCTCGAAATTCAATGACTATGATCCAACAGTGGACGATATGAAAGAGTATATTTGTGAATCTTGGCTAGTGGCTTTCATGGCTTGTAATGTTTGTCTCACAGCCTGGAATTCTGTGAAGAAGGGCAGTGACAAGCTACAGCTGTCGAGACTTTTGTATGGTGGAGTTTGTTTTCTTCACCCTTAAAGAGAATGTCCAGGTTTTTTCATGAAGATCTGCAATCTCTGTGTTGTGACTGCAAACTTTTGAATCCTTACGTAGTGCACGCTGTGAGGGATTCTCCGGTATCAACGGTAAGACTGAGCACCCTGTGACCAGGAGTATGTGATCTGAATATTCCCAGCCATATTCTAACTGCATGTGCACGGCCCCACTTATTACCTAGTGAACTGAGTGAGGACATGTGCATGTCTAATTGCAATGTGGCCAGGAGTATATATATATCTCATACTGGCAGTCACATCACGCTCTGTCAACGCGCAAATTCACAAGTCTGCAGTCAGATGGCGTCAACCCTTTTAAAAAGGTAGAAAAATAGGTGGGATTTTTAATAAATCCTCAATAACCAGCGCTAGACCAAATCAGCCTTGTTGGGGTGGCCGCCCTAGGCTGCCACTTGAAGAGTGGGAGAAGCCGTACATTGTGCTTGAATTGTGATCCTCCTTGGAGCCAGCACTATTTAGTGCTCTGCCGGCTCTGCTCCGCCCGCTTTGTAAGCGTTAATAGGAGATTCCTGGACTGCCTATTCTATACCTATTATTAAAGCCAGCCCTTTTCAGCCTTGCCGGCTCTGCTCAAGTGATGCTGATAGCGGTAACGGGACTCCTGCACTAACTGTATCCCTCCTTGGAACCGGTGCTATATTGTGATCCATCGGCTCTGCACCGTTCACTTTGGCGACTTTTGACAGGGGTTTTCCTGCATTGAAACGGTGTCAAATACAAGGGAGAAGTGTGCAGCAAGGAGATCAACGGGGATTCCTGTTTAAATCAAACCGCAGCTGCTAGCTCGATAGTGCGATTTACCAGCGCTGCATCGCTCACTCTGGAAGCCTTTGACAGGGGTGTCCTGCATTGCAACGGCTCCAGATACAAAGGAGGTGTGTACAGCTATTAAATCCATGGGGATTTTTGCCTAAAATAAGCCACAGATATTAAACCTTGCTGGAATAATTATTTGAATCGGTGCCCTACCTTTTTGTTGGTTAAGACTAACCGGAGGGCGGCCTCTTTAATATATCTGGAGGCACCTGGAACGTTGTAAGCTTTATGCATATACTACAAACGCTTATTAAATAGTCTGGACCCTCTTCAGATTATAGCGTTAGCTTGATTCGATCTATATGGTATACTTCATACACTATCTTTATACCATACTATATTAGTCGGCTGTTTGTGCTACCGGTCGGGGCATTATAACAGACCAATTAGAGAAAGCCTGCTGTGATAATTTGTTTTTTAATTGTTATAGTTATATATATATATATTTTTTATATTTTTATTTTTGGTTACTCACCATCATTGTTCTTGTTTATCTATGCACAGTGTTTTATTAATTTCTATCCTACATCCAGAACAAGGATAGCAACATATTTAATAATAAAAATTCTAAAAGGTTATAACCCCTTTCTAGCGCTGGTTATTGAGGATTTATTAAAAATCCCACCTATTTTTCTATTATCAGGCAAATTTGAAGGGGTCTTTTTTGTCATTTAACCTAGCTGCAAGATTTTAAGGGTTATTAGGTCAAGCGCTGACAATTGTCTACGGACAGCTTAATAATCCTTTTAAAAAGGTATTTCACAAGTGGTCAACACCTTCTCAACAGCTAAACTGTGCATCATAAAAAAATAAAACCACGGTCTACCTTCCACTCATATGGAATACCAAAAGTCTGCAGCCAGTTAGCGGCTACAGATTGTCACATGACCGCAGCAGCCAATGTCACGTGAAATGGGAGACATGGTGCCAGTCTGTGGTAAGTATACAGTACCATTCAAGGGTTTGGAAATATACACTTTGTAGATTCAGACTTAAAGGTTTGTCCAAAGATTAAAAATATTCTTCATCTCAATCTCCATCTACTTATTGCCGTGATCTAAACTTTTTTCTAACATAGCTGCATTAAAAATTCCCTATCCATTCCCTATCCTTTCCTAACTGCAGGATCTAATTGCTTTTGAAAGATTATTTTACCACTTCCTGTCTGATGATGCTTTGTTTGAGAATCCCAGAGCACGCTTAGGGGATAGAGGCTGCAGTCAATAGCACAGCCTCTGCCCTCCCGGAAATGAAGTGTCAGAAGTGACAATTATTTTAGGGGTTGGACTAGTCACAGTGCATGGTGCGATTTGCACAGTGACCGCACGCTTTGGGTGCCCCTGATATTTCATTTCAGACAGGGGATAGGGGCTGTGGCAGTAACTGCAGCCTCTGTCCCCTTATGACACTTTGTTTGACAATTCAAGTGCATGCAGGAATATACAAACAAAGCATTCTTATCGGACATGAAATCGGGGGAAATAATTAAATAGCCGCTAAATAGGGAAAGATAGGAAATTGTTAATGCATTAATATTGGGAAGGGAAGTTTTAATGCAGCAATATTACAAATGAGTTTAGATTATGGCAATAAATAGGAATTTAGACAAAAATGTCTTTAGCTTTGGAACCACCCTTATAAGGCAGCAAAACCACAAAGAAACATTGGAGTAAAGAAACACCTGAAACAAACCAGAATTTTTAAACCTTAGATTCCTCAAAGTACTCTCCCCTTTTGCTCATACAGTTTTACACCATTTTAGCATTTTTACAAGCATCTTCATCAGGTCATCACCTAGAATGGCTTTCAGTGAATAGGTATGCCTCACACGATTATGTAACCACCAGCCATGAGGTGTGTTTTTCAGAGGCAGTGTCTGTATTTAGTCCCATACAGTGTTGAGCCCTATTCCACAACTGTTCTAAGCCAGGATATGGCAAAAAAAACCCACTTGCGTTTACTACTTAAGTAAATATATTATTACTTTACTTGAAGACATGAAGGCCCCTCAGACTGGAAAATTGCTGGGACTGTGAAGGCATTCACAAGTGTAATCATTATGAGACTGCCTCTCATGATGGCAGCCCAAGGAAAGGAAAAACAAGAATGACCTCTGCTGCAGAGGATAAGCTTATCAAAGTTACCAGCCTTAGAAACTGCAATGTTGCAGCACGTCCAATAAATGCCCTCAAATGATGTCCAGACAGCAATTCAGAAAGTAGCAGACACATCTGAACAACTGTCCAGAGAAGCAGGGCTTTATGGTCAAGAAGCCATAAACAGGAAATGACTTGTTTTGGATCCAGCAACACAAGCACTGGGCATTAGATCAATGAAAATTTGTACAGTTGTCTCAGTGATGGCCAGACTCAGACTGTAAGAGTCCGGATCCATGCAGTTTCAAAGGTACCCGGGTGCTGGGTATTGATCTCTATCCGGCACTGGGGAATTTAAAAAAGGAAAGAAGAATGAAGTAAGCACATCATACTTATGGAGGCTCCGGCGTGGCTGTACACTGCTTCCGCGGCCTCTCCTTCACTTCCTGGGCCGCTCAGTGTTGCTCATCCATATGCACTGCTTGACCGTCCTAGCGTCTGTGATTGTTGCAAAATGTAAGTTGAAACTAGGCACTCCAAATGGATGGTATAAGGTGATTTTACGCAAAAGAATTGATAGAACCAGCACAAATAATGTTTTGGTCATGTAAGACCTTCATCAGTGTGCCTGCTTAAGGCCCTGTAGTAGTGTGGCTCTAATAAAATGCAGTAGTGTGGCGATTTGTTGGTCAGACACGCCCCCCAGGCTGTGTGACAGCATCTGCCTGCAACCAATCACAGGCACGGTCTATGGGTCAGTATCGCAGTATAAAAATTAATAATTAAAATATTTGGCTTGGGGTATTATGATAACTGCTATAGGCTGCAGCCCCCACCTGTGCTCTTATTTTGGCTGTGTATGAAAATGGGAGGAACCGCATGCACATTTTTTAAATTGTTTTAAAGAATTTTAAAAAACGGCGTGCGGTCCCCCCAATTTTGATAACCAGTGTTGATAAAGCCTGACAGCTGGGTGCTGGTATTCTCAGGCTAGAGAGGCCCATCCCAGCCTGAAAATAGCATCTTGCAGACGCCCAGGATTGTCGCATCTATTAGACAACAATCCCGGAACTTATCCCGACTTTTCCCAATTGCCCTGGTGCGGTGGCAATTGGGTTAATAAGGGGTTAATAACAGCCAACAGCTGCCACTAAGCCCTAGATTAGTAATGGGGGGGCTCTCAGACGACTCCCATTACTAATCTGTAAGTGAAAGTAAATAAAGGATTGTTTTCGGTGTTTGTTTATTTGAAATAAAATACAAGAAAACACCCCCTTTACCACTATATTAACCCCAGAAACACCCCTTGCAGGTCCAACATCATCCACACAAGGCCCTACGACAATTCCAGATCAGCTACATATCCTAAGTCATAGTGTGTGATCATCGTACATGACCGCACGCTGTGAGGTTCAGGCAGATAATGAATGAGCCGTGTGATCAGCGGTGACATCACTCAGGTTATTTGCGGTCACAAAGGTTCCCGTGGTCTTACACTGTTAATTGCGACAATCCCGGTCGACTGCAAACTGCTATTTTTAGGCTGGGTGGTAGCCCAATAACCATGGGCTTCCCCAGTCTGAGAATACCAGCCCCCAGCTGTCAGGTTTTTTCGTGGCAGGGTATTAAAATTATTTATTTAAATTTAAAAAAAAAAATCCATGTGGTTCCTCCTATTTTGATACACAGCCAAGATAAGCGCACGGCTGGGGGCTGCAGCCTGTAGTCGTTTGCTTTCTGTGCTGGGTATTACATATGGGGGGACCCTACACCAAATATTTTTATTTATTTTTATATCGCGATAGATGCATGCAGCGTCTGTGATTGAAAATGTCAGACATGCTGTCACTCAGGGTGGAGGCGCATCTGACTGCAACCAATCACAGATGCTTGTGGGTGGGGAAAGCAGTGCATATGCATGAACAATGCGCAGCACCGGAAATTAATGCGTGGCAGTGGGAGCAGTGTACAGCTGTGCCGGAGCCTCAGTAAGTTCAGCGCGCCTGCTCCTATCTATTCCTATATGATAGTTGTATGGGCGTTGGTTCCCTTAGTCGGCCCCCTTAGCATATAAGCATGCCCCTGTGCAGCGTCAGAGGCATGGTTGCGCTCACTTCTCTGTTGCCATAGCTGGACTTTGGCTCGGTGCGCATGATCCAGGAGTTTCGGTCAAGCGCACTACACAAGTTTGAAGCCAGGAAGCGCACACCCGGCTTCATAGTGCGCATGACTGAAAGCCCGGGATCATGCGCACTGAGCCGAAATCCAGGATTCGGACGCGATGGCAGCAGAGAGGTGAGTGCGACCATCCTCTTACACTGCGCATTAATTCGCATATTAGCACGACTACATGCTAGGGGGCTGACTATCCAAGGGAACGAACGCCTTTGACTAGTAGCTGGCCTCATTAGCAAATAATATGGGATCTTTAGAAATACTTTTTCTAAAGATCTCTTTATCTATGCTAGTGTATACAGGGACATTTAGGCAGGGATTAGCAATATGCACCCAGAACTGCTGATGGTCATGGGTGCATATTGCCTTTTAACTCCTGCTAGTCTGATCACCAGTGAGCACAAAATAAATCGATGCCCAGTACTGACTGAGCAACTCACAATCACTAGGTGGCATGTCAGACTCTGCAGGGTCCAAAGTAGCCATGACACCTTGTGAGTGTCGTAGTGTATGTTTTGAGGAAGGTTAATTTGAAACCGGAACGTCACGTTGTTAAACACCATTTTTGCCACATTAAAATTTGTAACTCCATTGTGCAAAATCTGAGTGCCTGATTCTTTGTTTTGTTCGTACTACGTAGTTTGGATCCTATCCGGACACCTCACCATACCAGGAGTGCCTTATTTTGTATTTGAACTTTTAGTACAGAGCGGAATACCACCGCATGAGAATGACTGTTCAAACAAAGAAGTGCTTAGTGCATAATGGCGTGGCCAAACCTTTTAAGTGCACTTTCCCACCTGGTTTGTTTGTGTTTTTTTTTTTTTTCTCCTCAATCTCTGAACTTCTCTTGCTAAATAGATTGAAAACTAGCAGGTGGGAAGGTGTACAGAACTGTTTGGCCACACCATGATGCACCGAGCGCCTGTACTCTGTTTGGTCAGTCACACTGTTCTGACAGACCCATTATGAGAAAATGGCTTGTCCTACCCCACCGTACATCATTGCATTTTCAGTTGCAGTAAACACCGTTGCAGGTAGACTTTTATTGTCTTGTATGGTTGTACCTGCCTCTAGCAGAAGATCAAGGGTTGCTCCTTGATGTTTATTTTCTACAGTTTTAGTTTAGGTAATGAGTGATTGTTTCAGCAGCCCTTGCGGAAGTATTTATGGCCGTAGGCTTATTGTTTACCTACATAAGCTTTACTATTGCCTTCTTGAATGGAAAGATGTGGGAATATCGATTTATTTCTTTCCACCATTGACTTGGTGTCCTCCGGGAGCGAGGTTCTTGTCAATAAACTTGAAAGCTTCATGCGTAGAAGAAAGCTGTACTGTGATTTTGTCTTAATCCATCAGCATCCCCTTCATCAGATACACTTAAAATCCCATCACTCCTAACGTCACATTTTATTGTTTCAATATTTGTGTAATTACCTTGCGGTTGTGGGCGAATATAACCTTGTCCATGTAGACTATATGAAAAGGAATCTCTTGTATCCTTTACCTTTTTTCATTATACAATCAATATTAATAGGATGGAGAGGTCGACAAGCTTTTTTGCTGATTTGCAACATGTGAGGATTAAATTATTTTCAAGAACAATCTTTGCGGGGTGACCATAAAACCTCAATTGGTATCAATAGTTTCTCCATACCAGACTGTGAGGTCATTGCTTCTCTCCTTCCTCTTCTTTTTTTGTAGAGCTTAAACAAGTATAAGTCAATATTGATCTTGCTGACAGTTTTTGAAAAAAAAAAAAATATTCATAAAGATTTCCTGATTTTGTAAGGACGGAGTTATTGAATTTTGTCTTCCTTGTTTTTTTAATTCCACATATGCGCTGCAATTTCCCAGAGGCTGGCCTGATTGATTTATGGAAATATGTAAGGTAAAAATCATATCTCGAGTCGACCTGTTCTTATGAAGACTCCTGTCTGCTGACTTAGGTTTTCTTGGTTGTACGAAAGTTTAAATTAAACGATTTTAAACGAAGACACAATTTTACCAGAAACGCAGGATTTCCACTGAAATTCACTTACCTTGCAGTTATGAGTCTAACAATCCAGGACCTCTGATCTTGGGAAGACATTGTGCGTAAAATTCCCTCTGTGTTTTGTATTTGAGTTTCTCCAGAAGCTAAAACCTCTTCTCTAAGGGGTGCTTCACACACAGCGAGCTCGCTGCCGAGATCGCTGCTGAGTCACGCTTTTTGTGACGCAGCAGTGACCTCATTAGCGATCTCGCTGTGTGTGACAATGAGCAGCGATCTGGCCCCTGCTGCGAGATCGCTGCTCGTTACACACAGCCCTGGTTCGTTTTCTTCAAAGCCGCTCTCCCGCTGTGACACACAGATCGCTGTGTGTGACAGCGAGAGAGCGACAAATGAAGCGAGCAGGAGCCGGCATCTGACAGCTGAGGTAAGCTGTATCCAAGATAAACATCGGGTAACCAAGGTGGTTACCCGATATTTACCTTAGTTACGAGCCTCTGCAGCTCTCACGCTGCCTGTGCTGCCGGCTCCGGCTCTCTGCACATGTAGCTGCTGTACACATCGGGTTAATTAACCCGATGTGTACAGCAGCTAGGAGAGCAAGGAGCCAGCGCTAAGCAGTGTGCGCGGCTCCCTGCTCTCTGAACATGTAGCTGCATTACACATCGGGTTAATTAACCCGATGTGTACTGTAGCTATGGTAGGAGAGCAAGGAGCCAGCGCTCAGTGTGCGCGGCTCCCTGCTCCCTGCACACACAGCTGTGCGCTGGTAACTAATGTAAACATCGGGTAACCATACCCGATGTTTACCTTAGTTACCAGTCTCCGCAGCTTCCAGACGGCAGCTCCGTGCAAGCGCAGCGTCGCTTGCACGTCGCTGCTGGCTGGGGGCTGTTCACTGGTCGCTGGTGAGATCTGCCTGTTTGACAGCTCACCAGCGACCATGTAGCGATGCAGCAGCGATCCTGACCAGGTCAGATCGCTGGTCGGATCGCTGCTGCATCGCTAAGTGTGAAGGTACCCTTAGAAGCAGGGGCGAGATGCAATGTTCTTAAAGGGGGTGTCTATTACTGGATAACCCATTCTTATCTGTTTCTGTTTAAGCAAGTCTCAACAACTAGCTGTGAACGTTTTCTAAGCTGTGAACGTTTTCTAAAGGGAACTTCATCCCAAGCCCTGTCCTCTTGCATGGCCAGTGTGACTTGTTCCCCTCCAAACGTCTTTGACTGCTTGCTGTACTTGGCCCAAGTAGGGTATTAAAACTTATTTTGTATCATAATGGAGCATCTGCTTGGGCTAATGGGCACAGTTTTAGAAAGTACAGAAGAGCATAGTGAAGTACCGTATTTTTTGGACTATAAGACGCAGCAGACCGTAAGACACACCCTGGTTTTAGAGGAGGAAAATAGGAAAATAAAATTTTAAGCAAAAAATGTGGTCATGACACACTGTTATGGGGCGAGGATCTGCTGCTGACACTGTTATGGGGGTAATGTCCCCAAATTCTCCACTAGGGTACCCCATCCTGGTGATGATATATATAATATTCCATCCTGCTATATACCTCCTTCCTGGTATATGGCCTGCTTCCTGTGGCACACAAAAATAAACGTTTATACACACCTTTCTTCCCTCCAGCAGCATCGCTCGTCCTCCTGTTGGCAGCAGCGCCGCTGACCTGTGTGGAGCCGGCACCGTTCCCTGCAGCATCGCGATGTCCTCCTGGAGAACGGTGAGCACAGGGATGACTTTGTCGCTGTGCGCACTGCTCTCCACACACATCAGCAAGCCGGCAGACAGGAGGACATTGCGATGCTGCAGGGAAAGGTGAGCATACCGTACTTATTCTTTGCCCCCTGCGCTGATGATGCACGGTGGGGGGGCAGTGAATATCGCCACACATGATCACTCCAGGCTGTAGTTGCCAGGGGTGATCATGTGGGCCGGCTGCTAATTATGTGGTCACGGTAGGCGGTGCTACAGCCTGCTCACACCGCCAATGACCTCATTCCCCACAGCCTACATTCAGACTATAAGACACACCCCAATTTCCTCCAACATTTGGGGGGAAAAAAGTGTGGCTTAAAGTCCGAAAAATACGGTAGTTGTGGCAAGTGTGGTGTAAAACAGAATCTGTCAGCAAGTTTTTGCTATGTAATCTGAAGACCGCATGCTGTAAGGATTAACCTAGAGAATTCAGTGATGCTCTCTTGTCCAAGCGTGCAGTGTGGTTTATTTGCAATGTTTGTTTTAGGAGCAGGACCTTATTATTGTTGTAACCAGCTGGCTTACGCTATGTTTTCAAACATGCCCCTCCTCTGATTGGCATCTGCCTTTCAATGTACAATATTTGTAGAGACCCTGGCGTGGGTGGGGGATGCTTTTTCAGCTCTGCTGCATTGCTTAAAGGGAATCTGTCACCACTTTGACCTGTTTAAACTGTTAATATGGGCGACAGGTTATATAGAATGCTGAATAAAGTCAGACCTGTCTGCCTCATATAAGAAGTGTTGCTGTAGGAAAAAAACATTTTTTATCACTTTATATAAATGATCTCTACCAGGCTATGGGGCGGCTGCTGCCTGGAAGATAACTCCGCTTCCAGAGATTATATTAAATAGAAGGAGGCGTTACCAGTGTGAGACAAGTAACTGCCGCATTATAGGAGAAATGAGAGGAATTCAACTTATTGCAAACACATTTTTTGCATTTCCCTGAGCTCAGCTTCATTAAATAAATATTGCAACCCTTTGAGCTGGAGGCTGAAGCTGAGAGGAACCTGCAGAAGTGTCAGTTAGGGTAGGATTCCACTTGCTAGAGACTCAAGCATATCTCGCTTCACATCACCCGGGACGGCCTGCCTCTTTCCCGACGGGAGCGTCTCATCTGTATAGAAATAGATGCAGCTGACCCGCTCCTGTTGGGAGAGTGGCAGGCCGTCCCGGGTGATACGATGCGAGATTCGCTCGAGTCTCTCGCAAGTGGAATCCTACCCTTATAAGCACACACAGAAATGAAGAGAGCAGTCATCACACATCACACTGGTAACAACACTTTTATTTAAAATAATCTCTGGAGGCGGAGTTATCTTGCAGGCCGCATCCGCCCCATAGCCTGGAAGAGCTCATTTATATAAAGTGATAAAAAGATGATTTTTCCACAAGGCATCTGATATGAGGCAGACCGATATGACATTTGTCAGCATTCTATAACCTGTATGTGTGCCGCGCCGTGCTCGGCAGCCGAGCCAGTCGGGTCCGGACCTTCAGTGGATGACTCGAGGGTCTCCGGACCCGGGGGTCCTGCGGTCACTCCGATCAAAAAGGGGTTTTTGACTTGGGGACGTAGGTGTACGGCCGGAGCCGTGTTAAGTTCGTGACTCCACCTATGGGATGTGTTGAAGGTGGACACCACCGCTGCAGTTATGGGGCACCCGGGGGAGATGTTGCGCAGCAAGTTGTTAACCCCTCCGTGGATAGGGATGGTGGCCCCGGGACCTGTTGGGGGGAGTTGGGCGGTGCAGGGTGATGGGCGGCCGGAAAGGCACTGATGTACTCGCTATTAGTAAACACACGAGTCTCTGGTAAACCAGGTTGATGGTGGTCGGTGCCCGCAGCCCACTGCAGTCTGGTCCCCCACCCAGTTGGTGGTCTCCGTCTTTCTCCCGCACCTGCTTTGTGATGGTGGACTACCTGCGCTTGCAACTTCAGGAGTCCGCTCCTCGGCTTGTGGTTGCCTGAGGAGCCATTTGCCCGCAGACGCTGGCCCGTGGGATCTCTCTGCCGTAGCGGTGGCTTTCGATCCCCCTTGTTGGGCTGTTTCCTTCAGTCGGGACTATGGGTGGGACAGGACCTATAGTCCTGGCCGCAATCGGTTAATTAGCTAGCCCCCAGTAGCTTCTGGACCTAGCTTCAGGGTCGGAGTACCTTCCTTTGTGCTCCGGATTCCGAGTCGGTTCCCTAGGTCGGTACTGGCGGGCCACTACCCTGTTGCGGTCCACCTCAGTTCCACCGAGCCATCTTCCCGGCTCCTGCAGATGGAGACTGCCGTCTGCCTCCTAGCCAGCAGTACCAGGGCTCCTACTCTGGCACTGGTTCAGGTTTTGGTTCTCGCCTCTGCTGGAGCTGCAGACTGCTCCAGCCCACACACCTCTCCTCCTTGAACTCTAGACTTGAACTGAACTTTCCTGCCTCAGGCCATCTGAACTCCTTGGTGGGCGTGCACCAACCGCATGGCTCCGCCCCCTGGTGTGTCAATCAAGCACTGAGGGGGGGTGAATAGGGTTTTAAATGTTTGGCTGCTGTCACCTTGTTAGGGGACTGGTGTAGTGTGGGGCCCCATCTGTGACCACCTAGCTCAGCCAGGGCGTCACATATGCCCATATTAATAGGTTAGGTATGTCAAATGTGGTGACAGATTCCCTTTAATCTAAAGGCTATATGTATATGTTGCAGACGACCAAATCTACATGTTCTGTGTTGTTTTTTTTTTTTGTCTGCTTTCAACAGTAGAAATGCAAAAAAAATACAGAAAGAGTTGACATGCTCCAGAATATTTCTGCAAGGAAAAAATCCTGAACGTGTGGTCAGCACATTGGGATTCTCACTGACTTTGCTGCCATAAAAATATCTTTGCAGATTTCTAAAAAAAAAAAAAAAAAAATATAGCAAAAATGCACTGTGTGCACATAGCCAAAAACGTGTGATTGTGTCAGAACGGCTGCAGCTAGTAATCTAAATGATGCATCTTTGGGTGCAGCATCTCTGTCTCTACATTATGCCT
This sequence comes from Anomaloglossus baeobatrachus, assembly GCF_048569485.1. Taxonomy (NCBI): domain Eukaryota; kingdom Metazoa; phylum Chordata; class Amphibia; order Anura; family Aromobatidae; genus Anomaloglossus; species Anomaloglossus baeobatrachus. Next base: position 865,897,748 of record NC_134353.1, on the reverse strand, counting down.
CTCTCAGATTAGATAGCAAAAACCTGCTGACAGATTCCCTTTAATGAGCATCTGAGAGGTCCCCTTTTTAAATATTGCTCGGCTTTCTTTTGCAAAGTGGAAGGGAGAAGTGGTGTACTGGTAAAATATATGAACCACCATGAATATAAAATGTTGGCTTACAATTTCATGATAACCACGGTGTCTGTTGGATCGTGCTTTCAGGACCACCTGTCTCAAAAAGTACTACGTGGTTCCCAAAGGGTACTTTCACACTTGCGTTCAGCGGAGTCCGTCACTATGGAGAATAGCGCAGTCCGTTAACGCACTGCGCTATTCTCCATAGAACTGTATGGATGACGCACTGTAACGCAACTGTCAGAACTGTCAGCGTTGCATCCGCCGGACGACGCAGCGTCGTTATTTTGATGCTGCGACGGGTGGAAGGAACGCAGCATGTAACGTTTTTTTTGAGCAGCGGAATCCTTTGGATTTCACTGCGCATGCTCTCTCTGGCTCCCTCCACCCATAACCAGGGTACACATCGGGTAACCAAGGAACCCTGGTTACGTGTGCCGGGAGCCCGACACTTCCCCGCTCGGCTCCGCCCCCTCCCGCACTCCGTATGTATACACACACTCACCTGTCCCCCAGCGATGCAGTCCCCGCGGCACTGACGTCCTCAGCCGTGGCCCCGCTCGGCTCCACCCACTTCGCACTCCGCCCCCCGCACACATTGTCGGCGACCGAACGATCAGCTGATCACCCGACGGCCGGCTACTGTGAGTGATCGGCTGATCACCCAGCGGCCGGCTAATGTGAGTGATTGGCTGATCACCCGGCGGCCGGCTACTGTGAGTGATTGGCTGATCACCCGGCGGCCGGCTACTGTGAGTGATCGGCTGATCACCCGGCGGCCGGCTACTGTGAGTGATCGGCTGATCGTTCACAATAGTCTGCCGACTGTAAAACTGTAAAAAAAAAAAAACAAAAACAGATTAAGTTGTTTTGTAGCACCCGTTGCATCCGTTGTGCCATTATATGCAACACATCCATTGCATCCGTCACACAACGCAATGCAACGGATACCGTTCAACAGAAGTGTGAAAGTAGCCAAAGCCGTGAACACATCAGAGTTACGGAGCTCGGCCAGGACAATACTCCAAGCCAGGGCCAACTCAAACTTCAACTCCGGTTGGCTGTAGGTCTATCACTTGTGGCTTTAGTGGATTTATTTTATTTTAAATAGTCTGATTTGTTTTGTGTGTATAATATACTGCTGAATATAACTGATAATGCTGTAATTTACTTGGATAAATGCCGTCGTTCACCTTGCATAACATAAGGAGGCGAACTAGTGCACAAAGTACCCAGTGTCCTGGCACAAAAGCCACTATAGTTGGCACAGAATATTTTCATCTGCCATCCATTTCTCTGCCACTATGCTACTTCTAAAGTTTCCTGCACTCTATGGGCAGCCACTTTGCCCTCTGATGGCGGGGCACTGGAAATTTGTGCCTTCATTTTTTGTTCTTGACTGTATGACAGGACTCTACAGATGCATCGCCATGTGAATTTCGGGATTGAATTAATTGAAAAATTCATATGAAATAATTGCAAAAATATTTTTAGTGGCTAGCATCTTGTTAAGAAATTGGTTTCAATAATGTGTTACTATGTAGTGATGGGCAGACCCGGACTGTTAAAGTCCGGATCCACATGGTTTCAAAGTTGCCCGGGATTCTGGGTGTTTGATCCGCATCCGGCACTCGAGAAAAAAAAATAAAGAAAATTAAAAATGAAGCAAGCACTTCATACTTACCGAGGTGCCGTCGCAAACTGCTCCCACGCGGCTGTCACTCTGCTCCCGCGACCTCCGCTCATCATTGCTCATACTTATGCACTCCTTTCCCTGCTTTCTCCGCCCACCAGCTGGCCTGGCCTTAGTGATTGGTTGCAGTCAGATGTGCCCCCAGCCTGTGTGACAGCGTCTGCCTGCAACTAATCAGAGGCGCCGTCTGAATCCTGAAGCAGTCTTCTCAGGCTGAGTAGAGGACACATTGTGGGTAGCTCATGAAGTCGGCCTTTACTTTTAGTGCACGATCTAGACACATGCAGCTCCAGAAGTGGATGCGTGACCTTGAAGCAGCTTGCCGCCATGACCCAGAGCTTCAGTGAGTACACCGCGTGCGCTCCTATTGTAGCGCCCCTGAGACTCTCAGGGCACTTCAGGGAACTGCATGCTCTTGAGGATGCAGGACCTACCCACTGGGACCTGGAGTATTAGTGCCAATACCACCAAAGCACAACCAAAATCCTAGTTCTCCACTCCACACCGGACATAAAGGGTTAACCATGTAAGGGGATGGTCGCCATGAAAGGAACGAGTCCCTGGGATTAGCCAGCCTAGTGGGAGGGGTCAGTAGAGAGTCTAGAGAGGGTATCACACAGGAGAGGTGTGCGGACGTGCCTGAGCTGGGTCCGTGCAGCGGTCACCCGGGGGCACAGGAGAGAGGTCGCCAGGTCGGGTATACCGCTGGGGTCTGAGCACGCACTGGGCACAGGGCCCTAGATCAGGCACTAGTTCTACACGGCTTGATAAATACCTACCTGGTGAGGACACCTTCACGGACTTCACCGAACCAAATAATCCGGGGGCATCAGCAGTAAACTAGGATTGGGGCTCGGACACTTACCTCTCCACAGGATCCGCACTGCCCACCGTACGGAGAAGGAGACTGTACCCCCAAAGGGGACAGTAGGGCCCCCAAACGCTCCATGCTACGGGGACGCAACCAACCGAGAGTGGCGGGGACAGCGCAGCCTGGGTCACTACATTGGCACTCATACTCCAAGGGACCTGAACCAGTATTCCAATGGCCTGAGTGAGTAGAGACTGTTAAAGACAACCTGGTGTGCCTCCGTTATTACCCCTCATCATCTCCAAGGCACGGCCCTACCTGCGGAGGGCCTAACACCATTGCTGCAATCACCACCAGCTCTGGGAGTACCCACATTTAGCAGCGGCGGTTCTCCATCCTTAACCGCAACTTGCAGGTGGCGTCACATGACATTAACTCTCTTCTCCCCTTGTAAATATACTACCCTTACAAAAAGGGGCCCAGGGCACGGGACCGGGCAACGGCCACCAGAGGGACATTCCCATTTGTTACCGCCCGGGACAGAGTACCCCCTTATCTGGGAGCTACACTGCCACCCTATCTCTTCCACCAACATTTTGAATCCCCAGATTCTTGTTCCTATAGACTTATATGGGACCGGAACCAGATTATTAAAAAAAAATGAGCAGGGACCCGCTGTTCCCAGTTTTTGCGAGTCCGCCCAGCTCTATTACTATGATATAGAAATCCTACAGATTAGAATTTTTTGGGGTTTTTTTTTTTTTTCTCCTTCTTTCAGAATCTTCTTGGTTGCACTGGAAGGCAGCACATATAAAGGGCCTGAGTCTGTAACACGGACCCAGAGGAATTCTAGAGTCTCCAAACGGGGCCCGTACACAAGTCTGGGCCACATAAGTTTCAAGGACCAAACCCTGCTAAGCCAAGCGCTCAATCATTCTTCCAGCAGCCGCTCTACTGAAAGCTGTTAAATGTCGCCTCGAGCCATAATTGACAGATAATTTTCTACACATTAACTCGTAGGTCAAAACAAAGCTGACAAGTTTGTCAGGATACAGTTCACATCTCTGCTTGATATGTGTCTCACATGGAAAGGAGAAATAATAATAAGAAACTAATACCCGTTTTCTTGCTCACGCTGATGAAACGTGACTTATTGGTGAACGTGTAAAATATAGGAAGGAGTGCACAGACAGTCTTAGCTGCAATTTTGCTGTTTAAAAATTAATCAATGGAAGTCGCACACAGCTTGGCCGTCTGTGGCAACCGGCAAGAGAAATTTGTCCACGTTTGGTAACATTTTCGATTCTGTTGAAGCCAATGTTGGTATGTGGCAGTGCGACACCATCAGGCATCATTAGATGCATCAAAATATTAATATAAAATGATAGATGTGGAGCATGTACGGTTTCTGTTTAATATCCATTCAGAACTACACAAAACTCAGAAGTACACTTGCCTGGTAAATAATTGAGGAAATCATTGATTAACTGCTCCTTAGTGCTAGTGCTGCCTTAATGGTGTGCTTAAAGGGAATTTGTAATCAGTCCTTTCCTGAAAGAAAAGGATGTATGTGTTAGATCCTTGACTAAGCTCTATACCTTTTTTGCTCTACGGCACCCCTGTGGGTCACACGGCGGGAGAGTGTAACAACTCAACTATTCACTCAGTTTGCGGACTCTATTTGCATGGGTGTGCTCGGGAATTACTCCTTTTATGACTTATTAATTTTCCTTTGAGCACCAATAACACTAGCAGTTGATCAAGCATATCTTTTTACATTACGTGTAACAGCTCTGTCTAATTTGTGAGACTTGTGTTCTTCATACAAGGAGCTTGGGTGCCACGAACTCCCTTACCTTGGATGGGGATCACACTTTATAGAACTCCCAACTTCTTGTATTCATTGCTAGTTATAAGGTTTTATCTGACCTGGGTGCACTCCCTAGATTGTATTTGACCATCTTTATTAAATTCCTAATTCTGACCTCATGGTTACACTAGTCTTCTGCTTGACCCACTGATTTTGGTCACTGACCTTCTGGTATTGACTATATATTCCCTGACCCTCGTCTGCCAACTTGCTCCATTGTCAAGCAGGCACTCCATGGACTCAGCCCAGGTACCCGCTCCTTTTTAAATCTATATCTGTCACGCTGGGTATGGGGAAATACCAAGTGAACGGTGAAAAGGCAGGAGAGGGAAGAGGGGAAACCCTGTGTCTAGGGGATATGATGACCACTGATAAAACCTTCCGCTGGCTCACATCATGTCCCTAGATAGGTTCTGCACCTATGCGCCGAGCAGGATACCTGGCCCTAGCTAACCCTGAACTGGACCCTAGGTAATGAACCGGCAGGATGAGCGCTAGTCATACCCGTAAAGTCCGAAAGAATATACAGGGAAAACAAACAGAGGAAAGCAAACAAACATCTTATCTCCAACATGACTTAAGGTGGTGTCACACACAGCGACGATGACAACGACGTCGCTGCTACGTCACCATTTTCTGTGACGTAGCAGCGACGTCTCTGTCGCTGTGTGTGACATCCAGCAACGACCTGGCCCCTGCTGTGAGGTCGCCGGTTGTTGCTGAATGTTTTGCTTCATTTTTTGCTCGTTGCTCTCCCGCTGTGAAGCACACATCGCTGTGTGTGACCGCAAGAGAGCGACGAACTGAAGCGAGCAGGGAGCAGGAGCCGGCGTCTGGCAGCCTGCAGTAAGAATGAAACCACGGTAAACATCAGGTAACCAAGGGAAGACCTTTCCTTGGTTACCCGATATTTACCTTTGTTACCAGCGTCCGCTGCTCACGCTGCCAGTGCCGGCTCCCTGTTCCCTGCACACATAGCCGGATTACACATCGGGTTAATTACTACTCCAGCTACTTGTGCAGGGAGCCGGCACTGGCAGCGTGAGAGCACACTGCTTAGCGCTCGCTCCCTGCACTCCTAGCCAGAGTACACATCGGGTTAATTACCCGATGTGTAATCCGGCTAGGAGTGCAGGGAGCCAGCGCTAAGCAGTGTGTTCTCACGCTGCCAGTGCCGGCTCCTTGCACAAGTAGCTGGAGTAGTAATTAACCCGATGTGTAATCCGGCTATGTGTGCAGGGAACAGGGAGCCGGCACTGGCAGCGTGAGAGCGGCGGATGCTAGTGTGACGACATGGACTCTCATGGGTTAAAGATTCTTAAAATTCAGGCATACAGGATGATTGTTTATAGACGTGGGATAAGTCCCTCATTGTTTCTACAAGACTCTTGTTGACACATGTAATTGTGTTGGCCACTGAAAGCCAGACGTATTGTTTCTCCAGACTCTTTCATTAATCATTGTATTGTAGTTGTGTATTGCTAATGTGATTACCTTAGTAGCCATTGTCTAGTCGGTGACTCCCAGACTACATGTATACCCTCAGTCTTTCTGTAGACATCATTTCGATGAACATTGTCCATGCAGCTTGAGATTCATCCAATGGGAGAGGAAACTTGTCCAACCAATCGATGAGGACGCAGTGTATCCAAGTGGAAGGCTGTGGCTATAAAAGGGATTTCTTTAAGCCACCAGGTGGTTAATTTATGCTGATGGATCCAGTCTAAGCTCTTCGGAGCTGACTAGAGGATCAGGATATCTTATGGCTTCAATCTAGGGACTCCGGTTCCGGTTGGAGACCATATCCACAGCCTAGGGATTTCGACCCCGGTTGCCAGGATAGTAACATCATACCAGGACTACCTAAGGAGGACACTCAGGTTGGGACAGTTCAGTCACCTGGTACAGACTTTGCAGACCTCACACAGCTTCCTAAATCTGGCGCTATTCCTTTCTCGGTGGGTGCCCGCCAAAAGCGGGGTGCTGCTGGATTGGAGTAAGTGGCCCTGGAAGCTCTGAGGCATGGACATTATAAATCCCTGGTGAGCCAGCGTTAGGGTGAGACTCTGTTGCCTGTTACATTTTTGTGTTTTGCTGGTTATGTGTTATGTGCCGTTAATTGTTTGGGGATCCAATAAAGTCTAATTATTGTGGTTCCCTCACCCTGTGTTGTCTGAGTAGTGTTACGCCCACGGTTGAGGAGGCCGGCGTTCAGTTGGGATGAGCCCTGAGCCATGCTGTCTTTCTAAAGGCGGCGGGTTTTAGTGGACGAGAGCACCCACTGTGCCCCGTGTCTCCACAGCTAGTAACTAAGGTAAATATCGGGTAACCAAGAGGAGTGCTTTCCTTGATTACCTGATATTTGCCTTAGTTACCAAACGCAGCATCGCTTCTAAGCGTCGCTGGGGGCTGGTCACTGGTCGCTGGTGAGATCTGCCTGTTTGACAGCTCACCAGCAACCATGTAACGACGCAGCAGCGATCCTGATAAGGTCAGGTCGCCCGTCGTGATCGCTGCTGCGTCGCTATGTGTGACCCCAGCTTCATAGAGAGGAACAGCAACACACAATGTTTCTCCAGATGATTACAAGCTGACTGCTTACAATCAGGACTGTATAGAAATTTCTAACTTTCACCTACAATTTACCAAGGGGAAATGCAGGTATATAAAGAAACAGAGGATGAGGGATGATGATGATTAGCAGCTGAAAAAATATTTCCGCAGGGTCCTAAAGGGGAAAGACAGAGAAGACACACACAACTCAATTCACATCACAGAACAAAGGATGGAATATCAAGAAGCAGTTTGTGTGGTCAAAAGCAGCAAAATTCTGTAACTGGGTCTCATCATAGCACATCTCCTGGCCAAGGAGGATGCAAAAAAAATGTATACAGACATTACAGCATGGGATCGTATCTGATTTTATGAGATAAAGCATTTCCTTGCCTGTCTTTTACCTCCTTGAATAATGTGCAATTCCGTGATATAATGCCTGTATACACTCTTGCTTCCTCCCGCCTGAAGAGATGTGGTATGATCAGACCATGTCCCTTTATGGTCCGACACGGCCATTACACAGTACACAGCAGGGACACATACAGTATATAAGATTACTTCAGCACAGGAACATTTTTTTTCAATGTATCCAGTTAGAATAATTTATATAAGAGCTATTGATTTTAAAATGAATGTTCGTGGGGAAAACCCCTTTAAGCCTGGAAACCAAGTTTAAAGCACCTTTTGTGTAAAAGTAACACAGTGTAATTGATACCTTATTTTACATTTTCTTCTTTATTTAGTATAAAAAGTGAAGTTAAGTGATAGAGATCGTGCATGTGTAATATATATACCGTATTTTTCAGCTTATAAGATGCACCCTAAATTTAGAGGGGAAAAAAAAAATTGGCGTATGTCTTACAATCTGGTGGTGTTGGTTGTTGGTTATCGGGAACGGGCGGTGGTGGTGCCGGGTCACAGGAGGTAGGGGTTGGTCGTAGAGTAGGGTGATGCGACCGGGTGTCCCAGATGCTCGCTGCGGGTGCAATGAGGCAGACAACTTCCAGAAACCGGCACGTGTGCAGATGGAGCCCTCGGCTCAAGATCTCATCTGTGCACGCGCCACCTCTGGATGCCATTTACCTTAAGCCCGCTGCTGGGAGATACATCTGCGCACGCTCAGACTCCGGGGGCATTATTTGTAGTCCGCATAGTCGACAGTTTCAGGATGGTGCCCCAGCACAGCGCCTGCAACATTAGTACTGCGAGTCCTCTCCACCACCCCTCGTTAAGCAACATTTGGATTATAAGACGCACCCCTCATTTTCCTCACAACAAATTTTTGAGAGGAAAAGTGCGTCTAATAATCCGAAAAATACGATGTGTGTATATGCATGTGTGTCTGTGTGTGTATGTAATATATGTGTAATATATATATATATATATATATATATATTCTATATATATAATATAATATATATATAATATAATATATATATTCTCTATCTATATATATATCTCATATATGTGTGTACTGTATATATTACTGCACAACTATGTGATCTGCTTTTTTTTTTTTTTTCTTTCTAGTTGTGATGTATATCTGATTCTGCTTTCGACGTCTTCTAAGTAACTGAATACATTCATAAGATGATAGCTGTCAGGGACTTGATGTGCGAGCTGGGAGAATGAATTGTTGTACAGCCCTCCAATAACACCGGCAAAGAATAAAAACAAATACGTTTGACGTTAATTGTCTCTCCAAATTAATATTTGGTTTCTCCCTGTGATTTAATAGTCCATAATGCCTACTATATTTGCTTTCTTGTGATGGAATTGTGCAAAACTTCATTTCCAAGGAATTGATTTTCTTTCCTTTCAGATTAATTTGGATTTGATGCCTTCATGTTTTAAGGTGGCATGTATCTTCTCTGAAATTCCTTAGTATGCAGCGTGTCAATATAATTACGGCGTATATATTTTCCAGCGGCACAGTGTGTAGGCAGCCTTTACAATGAGCGATTACTGTGGTGATCTCAGTCACTTCCCGAGTCGTCGGTGTTTGTTGGGACTTGCTTCGCTTGGTGTTGCTGTAATCGCCTATGTACATACATTAATACCTTGGAGGAAGTTGTGTACAATTGTGGGAAGGGAGAGCTGAATATTACTCTTAATGTTGTTTTTGTTTTTTTTTTTGTGTTCAGCTAAATTTTAGTCCTGACCTACTTTCCATATGGCAGCAGGCTCATGTGCATTCCTCACGTCTTTTAATGTTTCATCTGCTTGCTTTCTTCAAGAAGCCAATTTTATTTTTTTTTTTTTTTTCATGTCTCATCCCAGAGACATTTATTTACTTTTAGAGACAGCCCTCTTAAGAACATTTTTATTTTCTTTGGAGAAAATATTTTGGCTGCTAATACTGAGGTAAAGACTGTAAATATAGCTAAATTCTTCTTCTTGTAGGAATGGTCCCAATGTGGTGTGATGCATCTGAATCCCACCGATTAGTCCTAACCAGTCCTACACCATCATAGAGATCTATGGTGCTGGAAATTGTTTAGTAGACCCACAATTATTAATAGCAGAATATGGATATCTAAACACAAGGACAAAACGGCATCTGAAAGTGTGGGTAGGATTGGTTTTCTGTTTCTAAGGCCGTTTTCACACTGCGTTCATCTCCGCGTTCAGAGGTTCTACCAGGGCTTCCGTCCGAACCCCCAGCAAAACTGGCTTCGTACGTATGCGCCAACAGGGCCATTGACTATAATGGTGCAGACGCAGTCACCGTGTTCTATGTTGTGCACTATTTTTGGGAGTATACGCTTACTGGAGGGGGATACCCAAACGTAGTATATTGCATAGACTGAAGCCCCAACGGGACCACTGAACGGCGATAGGCAGCTTTCACACTGTGTTTCTAAGCTTTTGACTGTCATTTGATTTGATTGATTCTTCACAATCATTGGCAACATGGATTGTAAACCTACTATGTCCAGTCATATATATTTTAGCATATCATTTAGACAATTTTCATCTAAACGTCATCCATGTGTCCGTTTTTTACTTCCTTTTATGATCTTTTTTCAGACTTCTGCGTTAAAAAAAGAAAATGATCAAGCACAGCTTCCTAAGTTTATAACAAATGTATCCATAAAAATTTGAAGAAACGTGGATGGTCTGTGTGGGATCTGAATTGTTTTTCTTTTTATGTGCAATCCTAGATTTAAAAGGAAAAATGCTGTTAATCTGCAGGTTAGTAGCATTCTAAACCTGCCCATGCCTGCAAATTGAACCCCAATTACATGAGGAAATTTAACTTTAATCCTGGCAGCGCTCCGGTTTCAGCCACGGGGCAGCTCTGGCATGGGTTCAGTCACTACGCTCTGTATGGAGAACAGCAGCTGTAACCACGCCCCCATTCTGACTGACAGCTGCTCAGCATTAGAACCTGCTGTCAGTCAGTGCTGGTGTACTTGGTTACTGCCGTTGCTCCCCAAACAGAGAGCAGTGACTGATTGGTGCTGCCTCCATGGCTGAAATTCTAATGCTGCTGGGAGGATTACAGTTAATTTCCTCCTGGCAGCGAGGTTCAATTTGCCGGCGCCGGGAAGGTTTAGAATGCTATTAACCTGCAGATCAACCCCATATCTGCAGGTTAATAGCATTTTTCCCCACATGACAGATTCCCTTAAATGGGCCAGTCTCATCTGAAATTCATGCTTTTCTTTTTTTTTTTTTTTTTTTTTTTTAATGCACAGTCATAGTGAAAGTAAAATTGATCACCAGGACAGTCCTGTTGAATAACATAAATCGTTCTGCAGTCTGTGTACTATCTGATCAAAGATATTTGATCCCTCGTCTGCATGAGCCTTTACTCTGAAATGTTTCAGAGAAATCATACTTTGAAATGGCGAATGGGGATGATACGACAAGAAAGAGGTTGAAGAAGCAAATCCATGGCGGCCATATCCCCATCTATCTGCAGATTGCTTTCCCTGTGCATTTAGGGAGAGAGCATTAAGGCAAGGGCTAGTCCTCTTAATTACAAATAATTCTCTGATGCCAATTAAACGTACTGGTATGTTTTTCTCCGAAACGCCCCAACGTGTCAGAGTAAATCGTACTAAACCTTTAGGCACGGCACAGGCCTACTCAAGACAAAAATCTATAAAACAGATTTTAAACAAAACCGTATTCCACACGGTGCACTTTTTTTTTTTTTTCCCCAAAAGTTTATTCATCTGCTCGTATTTCATTAGAACAAAACCAGGAGTTTACTCTTGAGAGTGGAGTATAAAAGATATGATATGCTAAAAATGTTCTGTACAAAATTGTGGATTAAAATACACAGCCAATTAAAACAGAATAATCTACATAAAATGGACAGACTTTTAAAGTTCAATATAAGTTTGCAGTCTAGCAAAATATACGACTAATAAACGTACAAGAAAGGGACTACATGTAAACAATCGTTTTATCACAAGTATCGGAACTTATAATTAAAACACTGAAAGGATCATACTAATATCAATAAAGAAAAAATGTGTACATATCTCACCATATAAAGTAATAAATGAAACTGAAGGATCATTGCTAACTGAAAGTAGTAAACACAGTAAAATGATCCAAATAAACTACAGTAAATTTATGGGGACCAGAATCCGGCAATTGAAAATGTTGGTAGAACGGATAGGGAGAGAGGAGCAAGCGAGCTGTACTTAGTCTCCGGGTCGAATGTACACTGCTTCCAAGCAGAATATTCACTTCAAGGGCTGATAATTTTACCTTCATTGAACACGCCCCCACACTTCCGATCATAGGCGCTGTATGCGGGTCTATAGTACAGTAAAAATAAAATATTTGGCGTAGGGTCCTCCCATATTATGATACCCAGCAGAGATAAAGTCTACGACTATAGGCTGCAACCCCCAGCTGTGTACTTATCTTGGCTGTGTAGCAAAATAAGAGGAACAGTGTATGGCTTTTTTTTGCCCCCCATTATTTAAATAATTAAAAAACTGATGTGCGGTCCCACCCAAGTTGGTTACACAGCCATGATAAATCCTGACAGCTGGGGGGCTGGTATTCTCAGGCTAAGGAGGTCCATGGTTATTGGACCGCCCCCTATCCTAAAAATAGCAGCCTGCAGCCATCCAGAATTGTCGCATCCATTAGATGCGACAATCACAACACTTTACCCAGCTCTTCCAGATTGCCCTGATCTGGAGGAAATTGATGTAATAAGAGGATCATCACAACCCACAACTGCCACTAAAGCGGGCTTTACACACTGCGATATCGCCCGAATTTTGTCGTTGGGGTCACGGTTTTGGTGACGCACTTCCGCAATCGTTAGCGATATAGCTTTGTGTAACAGCGTTCAGCGATGTAAAATCGTCGCAAAAGCGTGATTTATCGCTAATCGGCTACACGGGTCCTAATTCCCAAAAATCGTTACTTCAGCAGTAACGAGGTTGTTCCTCGTTCCTGCGGCATCACACATCGCTGCGTGTGACGCCGCAGGAGCGAGGAACGTCTCCCTACCTGCCTCCCGGCCGCTATGCGGAAGGAAGGAGGTGGGCGGGATGTTACGTCCCGCTCATCTCCGCCCCTCCGCTGCGATTGGGCGGCGGTTCAGTGACGTCGCTGTGACGCCGCACGGACCGCCCCCTTAGAAAGGAGGCGGTTCGCCGGTCACAGCGACGTCGCCGGACAGGTAAGTATGTGTGACGGCTCTGGGCGATGTTGTGCGGCACGGGCAGCGATATGCCCATGTCGCGCAACAGATGGGGGCGGGTACGCACACTAGCGATATCGGGACCGATATCGCAGTGTGTAAAGTAGCCTTAAGCCCTAGATTAGTCTTTGAGACCCCCCATTACAAATCTGTAAGTGAAAGTGAATAAACAAATACTGAAAAAATCCTTTATTTGAAATAAAATATAGCGCCTTCTTTCCCCTTTTTATTAACCCCCAAAAGACCCTTTAAGTTCCAGGAAATCCACACGACGTCCAATGACTGTCCAGGCTCTGCAACCTCAGAGCCTGTAGAGATTGGAAACATGTCTGTTCTCTCCAGGAAACACTGATAAAGGGGTACAAATTTGGTAGAAGTGATGTCACTCAGTTTACTGGAGGTCATACCCGAATTCCCACGGTATGACCTCCGGTGACCTGAGTACCGCACTGTATTTATGTCTTTTTACTTATAGGATTAGTGATGGCGGGGGGTCTCATAGACACCTACCCATCACAAATTTTGGGCTTGATTCAGTTGTGCACTGTCATTAACCCCTTATTATACCGATTGCTAACACACCAGGACAATAGGGAAGAGGCGGGTAAAGCGCCGAGATTGTTGTATTTAATGGATGTGACAATCCTGGGCTGCTGCAGGCTGATATTTTTAGGTTGGGGATGGCTTAATAAGCATGGATCTTCCCAGCCTGAGAATACTAGCCCCCAGCCGTTGGGCTTTATCATGGCTGGGTATCAAAATTGGAGGGGGGACTGCACAGCATTTTTTTTAATTATTTATTTAAATAAATAATTTTAAAAAATAAAAAAAGCAGCTGCATGCAGTTCCTTTTATTTTGATACGCGGCGGGTCCTGAACTGCGGGGCTGCGGGTCTCCTCTGCAATAGACCTGAGGATATCGCAGCTGCTCGTGCCCATGATCAGGGCTCGGGCAGCTGTGGTCTTTCTCGCTCTCCTCCCTGCGGGATTCTTTCAGAGGGTCCGTTTTTTTCTTAGGAAAAAAATCACTTTCTAGTGCGCACATAGCCTTAAAGAGTGTTTTGTGTAGAAGAATGGGCCTAAACTTGACAAAACTTTTGATAAACTTAAAGTTGGTGAAATATCGAAGTATCAAAGCCAAAGCAGCTTTGTTTACAACACGTCATGCCACCAAGAGACAACAGCAAAGTGATAATGCATATAAAGGAATACAAGTAACGTAATTTTCATAATGGGTGCAGAAAACTCAGTAAAAGCACATCGTGTACATGCACCCTAATGCCCCAAAAACTCCTCAAAAAGACTATGCAGATAGGGATAGGTTCAAATGTAGCAAAATTCATGTGGATTGTTCTAGAACAGAAACTCCCATACATCTGAATGGGGTGTGCAGAAATAGTGCTTCAGTAATGCTTCAGTAATGGCACCTTTTCATATCCATGACTTGTAATGCACTACTGTTATCTTCACTGTCTATTTGACTGACTTATAATGGATGGCGTGGTGGTTGCCTTTTATAGACTGTGATCTTCACTGTCTATGGGACTGACTTATAATGGATGGAGCAGTGTTCACCGTCGTACACTAATGCGATCTTCACCATTTATGGGATTGACAATAGATGGCGCAGTGTTCATCCTTATACACTAATACAATCTTCACGGTCCATGAGACTAACATAGATGGAGTAAAGCACGTGTGGCGAGAGGTTCAATCAAAAAGGTGGATACTGTATCTGTGTCGCCCTGGACAAGCCAGGGGACACAGGTAACAACACACACACACCCCCACCCCCAGCAGTTCACAGCAGACATCCCCAAAGTGACCTGCTTTCTGCTTCGGGCTGACACACGAGGTGGGCGGAGGAAGGTGATAGGGACGCCCACCCAGGAGTGAGCTGGCTTGAGGCAGGAAACAAGCCCAGTCTAGTCCTAGGAGAGGAAGAGTGAAGGTCTGCAGAGAGGCAGACGGAGCCAGGGGCCTAGGTTGGAGCCTAGGGCCTCGTAGAGAAAGTCCGGCAGACGCTAAGTGCCGTCTGCAGGGAGCCGGGGAGACAGCTGGTGGAACCGCAGGTAGCCGGGGCTGGGCAGTGGCCCCCCGGTACGGAGTCGGGGAGCCAGCTGGAAGCCGGAGTGCAGGAGAAGGGTGCACGGAAGTAGAAGAAAGGACTTACACCATCAAACTGGGTCAGGGGAGGAACAACAACCGCAGCCGTCTGAGGGTACCCGTCCATCCAGCCGAGTGTTTTACTAAGAACTGTGTCAGTGTCTCAGGCTGAGTGAGTACCACAGTGCCGCAAGGCACAGCGCTGCCCCCGCGTCCCTGCGCCCACCAGGCCCTGCACCTTCCACACCATCACCGGGCCCCGGGATCACCAACCCCTACCCACGGAGGGGCAACACAACACCTGGCTGCTCCGCATCACCATCCCCGGGATCCCCATATTGAGCAGCGGTGGTGAAATCACCACAACCGTGGGTGGCGTCACGGACAATAAACAATCCCCACACCCAACAAACCCCTTTCACTCACGGGCGAGGAGTGCCGCTCGAGAAACCCCCGATCCGGCCCACCGCTCAAGCCACCACTGAGCAGCAGCCGCCGGACCCGAGCAGAAGGGGTGAGCGTAGTGTGCTGACACCCTCCTCCCCGCCCGCGACAACTTGGCGTCACGAACAGGATCTTACCGCTCTGCCGTTTGGTAGAGGTGCGCCTTATAACCGCCGGAGGTGTCCGGCCGAAAAGTTTGTAAAACCGCCATCTTTGGCGCGAAAATTTCCCGCTCGAGCGTCTTCCCCGAGCAGGAAAGGCGCGAAAGTGGAGCCCCGCCCCCTGAAGAAGGAAGTGCTAAAAAGAAGCTAAGGGGGACGGGAGGGCGTCCGGCCGCATGTGAACCGCGGCTGTGGAAGCAGGGACGCCAGGACTCTGCCAGCATTTGGTTCCTGGAAGAGGCCGCCGCAGCGATGCACCGAGCCGTTACCCCTGTTACCGGTAGCGGAGCCCGCAGCGTCTGTGGGGGAGGACCCAGACCGGGGGTCCCCAGGCCTCACCTTTGTCACCACCCTGCCACCGGCCCCGGCAGTCCGCCCGGCCGCGACGGAGATGACGACTGCTCCGGCAGTCCGCCCGGCCGCAACGGCAGCGAAGTACCGGTCCCGTTGACCAATCTGGAGCCGCTCCTGGACTGGGGTCAAGGGGTGCTGCCTGGGCTTTAGGGGCAGCACCAAGGCTAGGTTGTTTGGGTGGGTGACTGAAGGACCCGTTACACAGTTATTATTAAAAGTGTTTGACTGTTATTGCCACGTTAAAGTAATGTGCATCCCGTTGTGGGAGGATTGAACATGCTTGAGTTTGATGTTTTTATCTTTTGCAGTTTAAAAGAAAAATAAAACCGGTGATGGACGGGCAGCCCGAGGATGGTCTGCATTTTGCTAAGGGGGAATGTGTCGCCCTGGACAAGCCAGGGGACACAGGTAACAACACACACACACACCCACCCCCAGCAGTTCACAGCAGACATCCCCAAAGTGACCTGCTTTCTGCTTCGGGCTGATGCACGAGGTGGGCGGAGGAAGGAGATGGGGACGCCCACCCAGGAGTGAGCTGGCTTGAGGCAGGAAACAAGCCCAGTCTAGTCCTAGGAGAGGAAGAGTGAAGGTCTGCAGAGAGGCAGACGGAGCCAGGGGCCTAGGTTGGAGCCTAGGGCCTCGTAGAGAAAGTCCGGCAGACGCTAAGTGCCGTCTGCAGGGAGCCGGGGAGACAGCTGGTGGAACCGCAGGTAGCCGGGGCTGGGCAGTGGCCCCCCGGTACGGAGTCGGGGAGCCAGCTGGAAGAAGGGTGCACGGAAGTAAAAGAAAGGACTTACACCATCAAACTGGGTCAGGGGAGAAACAACAACCGCAGCCGTCTGAGGGTACCCGTCCATCCAGCCGAGTGTTTTACTAAGAACTGTGTCAGTGTCTCGGGCTGAGTGAGTACCACAGTGCCGCAAGGCACAGCGCTGCCCCCGCGTCCCTGCGCCCACCAGGCCCTGCACCTTCCACACCATCACCGGGCCCCGGGATCACCAACCCCTACCCACGGAGGGGCAACACAACACCTGGCTGCTCCGCATCACCATCCCCGGGATCCCCATATTGAGCAGCGGTGGTGAAATCACCACAACCGTGGGTGGCGTCACGGACAATAAACAATCCCCACACCCAACAAACCCCTTTCACTCACGGGCGAGGAGTGCCGCTCGAGAAACCCCCGGGATCCGGCCCACCGCTCGAGCCACCACTGAGCAGCAGCCGCCGGACCCGAGCAGAAGGGGTGAGCGTAGTGTGCTGACACCCTCCTCCCCGCCCGCGACATATCCCATTCTTGTAATCAGTGAGACACTCATCGATCCTATACCGGGTATTGGTGATAAATGATTACTTGGGCCAATCTCTTCCACTAACGAAACCAAATTTTTATTTGCTTTGAAACTTTCTTGCTCTTTTACAATGAATAAATATGGAACCTAGGGGAAAATGATGAGCAGCATGTTATAGGTTTTGTCATTCGATCTTCTATAGGGATTGCACTCATTATACTAGTTGGGATGCAGTACTGACGCGTTTTGGTACATTATTTCAACTCGCCCTCTGTTGAATACAGTTGTTGTTCTATTGTATAGTTGTATTTTTCTAAAGCTGCTCTTACATGTAAGTGAACTACTTTACTGCTGTCTCTGGTGAAATGAAGGACATCTTTACAACAGTAATAATGATCGTAGACGGTGGAATATTTAGCCCTGTTTCTTTAAGTGCCTCTTCATTGTGGGAAAACACATTGTGGTTTGAGTTCATTGAGGGCAGCGTGGCATGATCCGAACTATCCATTGCGATGTCTGGACAAAGCGCGCATTGTTGGCAGGCCGTGTGCCTCGTGAGCCGCGCTGGATTGTTTTAGACAGTAAACAATGAGAAGATGTATGATCATTATGTATTTATTTGTGAAAGCCAAGTGTGTTGAGTTATTGTATTGTTTTCCTTTTTTTTTTCCAGATTTGCTGTTTCGCATTATTTTTGCCTTGCCTTGTGCATTTTACTTAACTTTTCTGCACATTAAGCAAGAAATCTCTTAAATTCCTCTTTTAACATCTTAAAGTCTTATCACAGATGAAATTGCCGAGCCGTGGAAGTCCAATGTAAATGTTCTCCTGCGCTAGATAAATAACAATTAATTCCAATGATGGAAACGTGTATAAGAAGCCTGATTCTAATCCTAATGCTAACATTTTACTTGATCGTGTGTTTTTTTGTTTTATTTCAGATCTTTTAATCAGCCAATATGTAATTTACTTTAGATAATGAGGTTTTTTTTTTTTCTTCTACTTCTTGAAGTACCTATAAAAACACGGTACATTCTGGGTTTGAGCTCCTTTCAATGAACTTATCACTATGCATTCATTTGTCTTGACTAATATTAATGATCGTGAAATAAGCTTTGAGGAGGATCAGATTTTAATTTTTTTTTATTTTATTTATTTTTTAATTTTTCTTTTTTATTTTTTAGTAAGGCTTTGTGTGATACTGAGTCTTTGGTTGCAGAAATTTCTGCATCTCCTTGTAAAAAAAAAATTGCTTTTTAGACACGTTTTCGGTCCATTTTTTTCCATGCATTTTTAAGGCTAGCTTCACACATCCAGCTTTTCACCGGTTTGCTGGATTCTGCGCACCCCAGTACAGTGTATACAGTACAATGGCAGCGCAACAAGCTGTCATGTGGCCCGGAAGTTGTGGCGCTGCCATTGTACTGTATTCACTGTACTGGTGTAAGCCCAAACCGGCGAAAAGCTGGATGTGTGAAACCGGACTTATAGATTTGGGTTGGAAAAACACTGGCAAAAAATGCTGAAAAAATTGACCTGATGAAGTTTTTCTGCTGCAACTCTACAGGGGGAAAAAAAGCAACATTTGCAAAAAACTTCAGAATTTTCATTTGAGTTTGCTGGCATAAGGATATTAAGGTCATTTTGTGGCAGTAAAACAAACTCATAAAAAAAATTGATAAAAATGCACTATGTGCACATAGCCTTAGAGTGAGTATAGAAGTAGTCAATATGTATTTTTACAAGGATACTTTTTTCTTTTTTTTTTTTTTTAAATAATTTGAACATTTTTTTTACATTTGAAAGATGTGGTATGACCTGATAGGCGTTTGTTCTCCAATAATAAAAATTAAACATCAAATCTCTGCAAAATAAATGTATTTCATAAAAAAACCTAGTGTACAAGCCATATGTAACAGTGCACTGGAAGAGTATTAATGTACTTAAAAGGAACCTGTCAGGTCCCCAGTGCATCCAGAACCACTAGCAGTTCTGTGCCCTATCTACAATCCTTGCCTAATAGTCACTGCATAGAGTGGCATACATAAACAGATCTATAGAAAAAGTATTTGTAAAGATCGTTTGAGATGCTATTGAAAAGTGTGACTAGTCACGAGCGTTAGTTCCCTGGTTAGTTGGCCCACTAAACATCTAATCTCAACACTGTGGATGTGATAACCTGTTTTACAACAGCCAACGTCATTGGCAGCGCATTACAAAGCCATGCGGCTTTGTACCCATCAACATTCGACTGCTTTTATGCCGGGTGTATTTGTCCCGGCTTCAGAGAGGCTCAATGCCCATGATCGGAAGTCATGTGCACTACTCAGAAGCCGCGTGTCTGTGTCCCAGCTTCAGAGAGGAGTAGTGCACATGCCTAGAAGTGTGGACGACTTCCGATCATAGGTATTGAGCCTCTTTGAAGCCAGGACACATACATCGAGCATAAAAGAAGCTGACTGCTATAAAGCCGTGCGCATGCGTGGTTTTGTACCGAGCTGCCATGACGCTGGCTGTTGTAAAGCATGTTAGCATGTCATCACGCCATTGTGGCTGTGCTAAGTGGGCCAACTAGCCACTGAACTAACGCTCTTGGAGTTGGGTTGCATTCAGACGACCCTATAAAACAGTTTGGCACCAGACTGCAATGCTGTGACTAACCCACGTATCTCCCATTTCAAGCATGATCGTTTCATATATTTCTATGCAGCTGTCACACTCTGATTGGGAGACACGCAGCCCGATTTCGGACCAATTTAAACGGTCATCTAAATGCACCCTAACAGTGATGTTGTCCACGGTGCTCGAGTGAGATTTTTAAGCCACGTGATCCCGGCAATTAATTAGCTGATGTGCTTTTGCTGTCTTCAGATGAACCTCGGGGAAGTGGAAGCAGTTCGAGAGCAGCAGCCCAATAGCAGCCACTGATTAACCCAGCAGACCCAGAACAATTCCAGTAAGGGCTCTTCTCCACTTGTGATTTCCATGTGCGAGTGCGATCCAATAAAAAATCGGATCGCACTCGCACCAGTGTTAATCAATGAGGCAGTGTCCTCTTGCTAAATTTTATACGACACGACTCGTGCTCTCGGTGAAATCGCAGCATACCCAGCAAAGGATTAAGCTGGGAGCTGGTATTCTCAGGCTGGGAAGATGTGTACTTATTGGGTCCTCCCCAAACTAAAAGTTGCAGCCCGCAGCTGCTCCAGAATTGTTGCATCCATTAGAGGCGACAATTCCGCCACTTGACCCAGCTCATCCCGATTTGCCTTGATGCGGTGGCAATCAGGCAATATAAGGGGTTAATGACAGCTGTGATTTGTCAAAAAATGACAGCTGTCTTATAGTCCAAACCCTATGAGACCCCCCCCCATTACTAAAAAGCTATAAAATAAAATGATTACTTTCTCGCCTTTTCATTGGGGGACACAGACAGTGGGTTATATGTTGTCTCCAGGGGAGGCTTGACACTAGGTTTAAAAAAAGTTAGCTCCTCCTCCCACAGCATATAACCCCAGCTAGGCGGGAACTAGCTCAGTTCTTTTTAGTGTCAGCAGGGAGGCTGACACGTCTGGCCTGAGCCCCAGGTCAGCTCATGTTTTTTGTTTTTCTTTTTCTTTGTGATTTTATTCTATTTTTGACTATGGGGCAATATCAGGGTGTGCTCACCCTCGTTCCCCCCGCTTACGGGCAGAGGAAACCTGGCGTGCAAAAGCCGTCAGTCTTCCCTCGTGCCCAAGTGGTCGGGTCTGCGTACCCCTCCAGGCTCCCTGGAAGCACCTCACAAAGGTAGCTCCAGAGGGCTAAGCAGAGCCGAGGACCTGCTAGCCTTGAGCCGAAGATGCGTCCCCGAGATCTCCGCATCCCAGGACCGACGCGTCTTCAGACGGAGCAAGAGCAGGTAGGGAGACGACGTGTATCCGTCCCCTGCATCCAACCGCCGCCTGAGGAGGCGCCGGTGGGGCGATGCAGGGCGTGTTCCCGGGAAAGCATCGTAAATTTAGCTCCTGGCTTCGGCCTGCATTCTTAGCAATGCCCCCTCCACTGCTCCAGAAGCCGCTCCCTCTAGGGGGCCGTCTCTCCCCTCCATGCTGCCAGAGAACACTGGACGCCATTACATGTGGGGAGCAGACACGGGTGAGATCGCCTCCTTGGCTCTGCAACTCTGCAGCACTATATACCGCTCTGTTCAGTGGTATATCGCTGTCTTTCTAGCGGTGTGTGCCTGCTGGCTGGTGGTGTATATCAGCTTTTAGCAGTATATACTGACTGTGCCTGCAGGTATATACCGACTGTTTGGCAGTGTATGCCACTTTTTACTATTGGTATATACCAGCTCTGTATAGTAGTCCCTTTCTAATACTGCTGGTAGCTCCTCACCCACAGTAGTGTAATACTGCTAGAGGCTCACAGTACTAATTGTACGTTTGTTGCTTACATGTGTAAAAACCGCAAGGGTGATAAAGCTTCCCAGGCATCCCCTATGGACCTGTACTATGCTTGTACCACCTGTGGAAGCTCGTTTCCCAATGGTTGAAGCTATCCACTCTGCCGGGGCTGCGATGCCCCTACTACAGTGTCACAACAGGCGTTGCCGGACCAGGGGGTCGTGCAGTCTGTGGGTTCGGCCCCGGCCACCATTCAGGCAGCACCCCCATCTGATGAGGCTATCCCTGCATGGGCTCTTCTGATGTCTAAAAGGTTAGATGACCTGGCCGCTCAGATATCCCAGCCTTCCACAGGCTCCCGCAGCCTCCCCCCGGCTCAGCTCCCTCAGAGGAGCCCGCCTTCGTCTGGTGTATCATCCCCAGTACGTAAAAAGGCTGTCTCCAAAAGGTGCCATTGCGACCGCTCCGCCTCGTCTGACTCACACGATGGTCAGTCTGACTCAGGCTCCGTGACCTTTAGTAGTCACGATTCCCGAGACTCTGACTCTGATTCAGATGTCCCTTCTGAGTCTAGGCATATGGAAGACACTTTAATAGCGGCTGTCAATCACTCTGTCGATTTCTGATCAGCCTTCGGACCCGATTCTCAGTCGGCAATCAAACGAGCCAAGAAGCCTCCTAAGTCCTTTGCAGAGAAACCGATTTTTCATCAAATCATATCTAAACGGTGGGATCACCCTGATAGGAGGTTTAATAAAAAATCCTCCATTCGGTTATCCCTTTCCTCCGGAAATGGTTAAGCCCTGGTCGGTACCCCCCGTTGTGGATCCGCCAGTATCCAGACTGGCTAAACACACGGTCATGTCTGTTTCAGACAACGCATCTCTCAGGGACTCGTCCGACCGCGCAGTTGAGGCTGCGGTCAAATCTATTTTACAGGCTTCGGGCTCCTCTCTGCGCCCCCTGTTTGCCATGACATGGGTGGCAAGAGCTATGAGCATGTGGAGTAGGAACCTGCGCAAGTTGCTTCGCCCTTGCAATATTCCTCCAGAGGCTCTTGAGATTCTTGATTTGTTCTCTCTAGCCTCTAATTATTTTCTTCATGGCTCCCTAGATGCAGCTAGCTGGTCAGCCCTAATGGTAGCCAATGCTGTCTTCGCCCGCAGGGTTCTGTGGCCAAAAATATGGAATGCGGACAGTGCCTCCAAGAAGTCCCTGTCCACACTTCCCTTCCAGGGTCTTCGTCTGTTTGGTGAATCCCTGGACAAACATATCTGAGGCGACGGGTGGTAAAAGTACCATTCTACCACAAAAGCGGCCTGATGCCAGAAATTTCAAAAAATCTTCTTGGCTCAGGCAGTTTTTTCAGCCTGCCCCCCAAAAACAATCAGCCCAAGGACCGTCCCAACGCTCACATCGAGGATACGGTCCCTCAAAGGGGCTCTTCTTGGCATTCCCACTAGAAGCAACCTAAACCCAAAGGACCTCGCTCTGTACAGGCCCCCTCATCATGATGCCAGGTATCCCTCAGATCCGACTCCTGTGGGACGGCGGCTTCTGCTTTTTCGGGATATCTGGCTAGACCACACTCACGATGCTTGGGTTCGAGAAATCGTCACCTCAGGGTACAAGATCGATTTCCATTCCCTGACGGCCAACAGGTTTCTGCGTTCTCGTCTTCCAAAGTCCAAAACGCAAAGCCAGGCCTTATTTCAGGCCATAGCCTCTTTACAGAAAGCAAACGTTATCATTCCAGTGCCCCTGGAACAGCACGGCAAAGGTTTCTATTCAAACCTTTTTGTCGTTCCCAAAAAGATGGCTCTGTCCACCCTATCTTGGACCTCAAACGGCTGAACAAATTCGTACGGATTCGAACTTTCCGAATAGAATCATTGAGAGCAGTACTAGCCGCCATGGAACCTGGAGAATTCCTAGCTTCCATAGACGTTCAAGATGCTTATTTACACATTCCCATATGTGTCTCTCATCAACGGTTCCTTCGCTTTGCCGTAGGACACCGTCATTTCTAATTCAAGGCCCTCCTCTTTGGGCTGGCCACTGCGCCTCGGGTCTTCACAAAGGTCATGGCAGCCGTCATGTCCATTTTACACCGCAGAGGCATCGTGGTCGTTCCCTTTTTGGACGACCTTCTTGTCAAAGGGAGCTCTTTTCACGTTTGCTCAGAAAGCGTGCAGATTTGCCTAGACACGCTGTCAAGGCTAGGGTGGCTGATCAACTTCAACAAGTCATCCCTCATTCCTCATCAGCGCATCACCTTTTTAGGTATGCTGATAGACACGGCTCAGTCCAGAGTTTTTCTTCCAGAGGACAAGAGGTCTTCCCTGATCCGGGCCGCCCAATCCCTCCGCTCTTGCCGTCACACATCCCTCGGAATGGAATGAGAGTGTTAGGCAAGATGGTGGCGGTAATAGAAGCCGTGTCCTTTGCCCAATTCAATCTGCGCCCTCTACAACTGGATCTTCTATCCTCCTGGGACAAGAATCCAGTTTCCCTGGACCGGTCAGTCCGCCTATCTCGGTCTGCGCTCAGCTCCCTTGTCTGGTGGACTCAAGTCTCATCCCTATCTCAAGGGAAGTCCTTCCGCCCGGTCCACTGGCAGGTAGTCACGACGGATGCCAGCCTGATAGGCTGGGGGGCGGTGTTTCTCCACCACACTGTTCAGGGACGCTGGTCTCCTTCCGAGCGCTCCCTGCACATCAATGTTCTGGAGATCAGAGCCATATTTTTGGCCCTTCAGAATTTTCAACCCTTACTATTGGGCCTCCCTGTTCGGATCCAGTCAGACAATGCCACGGCCGTGGCTTACATCAACCGTCAGGGAGGAACTCGCAGCAAGGCAGCGATGAAGGAAGTATCCAAGATTCTTCTTTGGGCAGAGAAGCATATCCCAGGGGTAGACAACTGGGCCGCAGACTTTCTCAGCAAGCAAGGTCTAGCGGCAGGGGAATGGTCCCTCCACGACGAAGTGTTCCATCAGATCACTCTTCGTTGGGGACTCCCGGATGTGGACCTCATGGCGTCTCGAATGAATGCCAAAATACGTCCCTTCATATCTCGGTCGAGAGACCCGCTAGCGCTCGGCTCCGACGCCCTAGTCTTTCCATGGTCGCAGTTTCGCCTGCCCTACATCCTCCCTCTGTTTCCTCTCATTCCGAGAGTAATCAGGAAAATCAAAGCGGCGGGAATCCCGGTGATCCTCGTGGCCCCGGACTGGCCCAGGAGAGCCTGGTATCCAGAGGTCCTCCAACTTCAGCGACACTCCCTGGCGTCTTCCCGACCGTCCGGATCTTCTGTCGCAAGGTCCAATATTCCACCAGAATACAGCACAGCTGCATTTGATGGCGTGGCGCTTGAATCCCTGATTCTAGACAATTCGGGTCTTTCTTCCAGGGTAGTTCATACCATGCTTAATGCTCGGAAGCCTTCCTCCGCCAGCATTTACCACAGGACCTGGAAGACCTATCTTTCCTGGTGTGACCGTCATAATCGGTCGCCCCTGACCTTTTCAATCCCTAATGCTCTTGCTTTTCTGCAAGACGGTCTGGACTCGGGTCTTGCTCTCAGTACCCTTAAAGGACAAGTTTGTGCCTTGTCGTTTTTTTTTTTTTTCCCCCCCAGAAGCAGCTGGCTTCTCGACCTCAGGTCCGTACCTGTCTTCAAGGGGTGGCGCATTTGGTCCCCCCTTATAGTCACCCCTTAGATCCCTGGGATCTGAATTTGGTTCTCGGAGCACTTCAGCTTCCTCCTTTCAAACCCTTGAAATAAATCTCTCTTCAACGGCTGTCTTGGAAAGTTGCCTTTTTAGTCGCTATTACCTCTATCAGGCGAGTGTCCGAACTGGCAGCTCTTTCCTGTCGCTCACCTTACTTGATATTCCATCATGATAAGGTGGTCCTTCGGCCTTCCCCCACCTTCCTTCCGAAGGACGTATCCTCTTTCCACCTGAACGAGGACATTGTGTTGCCGTCATTCTGCCCGGCCCCGGTCCACTCCTTTTGAGAAAGCCCTTCACACTCTCGATCTTGTCAGGGCTCTGCGGATCTACATCTCCAGAACAGCGCCGTTGCGCAAGTCCGATGCCCTCTTCATCCTCCCAGTAGGACACAAAAAGGGCAACCCGGCGTCTAAATCCACGATTTCTCGATGGATTAGGACTGCCATCTGTGAGGCATACAAAGCACGAGGTGCCGTTCCCCCTCATTCTGTGCGGGCCCACTCTACACGAGCAGTGGGTGCCTCCTGGGCTATCCGCCATCAGGCTTTGGCGGCCCAACTTTGCAATGCCGCTTTCTGGTCCAGTGTGCACACGTTCACAAAATTCTACAGAGTGCATACGCATGCCTCCACGGATGCTGCTCTTGGAAGACAAGTCCTTCAGGCGGCAGTGGCCCATTTATAAGTGGCCACTGCTCGGTTCTTGACAGTGTTTTGATATGTGTTCACTGCAGTTGCAGTTGTTAGTCCGCTCTTAGTGTGATGTTATACACTGTTAATAGTTCAGTTACCACCCAGGGACTGCTTTGGGACGTCCCACTGTCTGTGTCCCCCAATGAAAAGGCGAGAAAGGAAAGGACATTTTTGTGTACTCACCGTAAAATGTCTTTCTTGGAGCCTTTCATTGAGGGGACACAGCTCCCGCCCTTGTGGTTTTGGTTGTCCTTTTCCTACTGCTTTTACACCAAACTGAGCTAGTTCCCACCTAGCTGGGGTTATATGCTGTGGGAGGAGGAGCTAACTTTTTTTTAAACCTAGTGTCAAGCCTCCCCTGGAGACAACCTATAACCCACTGTCTGTGTTCCCCAATGAAAGGCTCCAAGAAAGACATTTTACGGTGAGTACACAAAAATGTCCTTTTTTTCTGTGTTTATTTAACAAAAAAAACCACTTTCTCGAATTTATTAACCCCCAAAACACCACTGCAGATCTGGCATTGAGTTCAATGATTTCACCTAAGGTGAATCTGTTGATTTCGATGAGTTCCTCAAGTCCAGTGGTAACATCAGGTGAACTGTAACATCATCGCTCACTGCTGTGGCTCAGTCAGTGTTTCCCTGAAATGGCAGTGAAAATGTGACCGCGCACTGCGACCTCAGAGGTAGTCAGGATCGTCATTGGACCTGCAGGTTTTTTTTGTTTTTTTTTATATAAATTTTATTTTTCACTGTTTTTTTTTTTACTTACAGGGTTAGTATTATGGGGGTCTCATAGACCCTTCCCCATTAATAACCTCAGGCTTGATGAAGGCTTTCATTATTTTTTTTTTTACAAACCACAGCTGTCATTAACCCCTTTTATATTGCCCTGATTGCCACCTCACCAGGGCAATTGGGATGAGCCAGATAAAGTGGTGAAATTGTCACATCTAATGGATGCGACAATTCGGGGGCGGCAGCAGGCTGCTATTTTTAGGCTTAGAGTGCCCAAGAAACATGGACCTCCCCAGCCTGAGAATACCAGCCCGCAGCTGTCCGCTTTATCTTGGCTGGGTATCAAAATTGCTGGGGACCACATGCCAGTTTTAAAAAATTATTTATTTAAATAATTTTTTTGAAAAACATGGGCTCCCTCGTATTTAAATACACATCTGGGAGCTACAGCCTGTAGCCATTGGCTTTATATCTGTGCTGGGTATCAATATACATGGGACCCTGCGTAATTTTTCCAATTATATATTCATTTTTACACTCCACAACCAATCACAGACACCAGCATGGCGGCAGTCTGACTACAACCAATCACAAACACTGTCACAGAGGTTTGGTGGGAAAAGCCGTGAATATGGATGAGATCTAATGAGCGGACCCGGAAGTAGTGTGACAGCCACGTGGGAGACTCGGTAAGCATAATTCACCTTTTCTACAGCCCCTTAGCCTTTCTACCACCATTTTACAGCACAATGTTCAAGTCTTATATTGGGTTCGGCATCCAGGTACATGTTTGGGTTAAAGTCTTTTTTGTTCGTTTTTTTTTTTTTTTATTTAAAGTTTTGCCGGACCCAAATAACTCTGGGTTCGCCCTTTTCTAGTAATGACTAAAGAATGATTTGGTCTTTAATGATTGATCGCTCTCAGTGGGAAAAACAAAATTTGTATCCTTGTAGTTTTAAATTATTTTTCAACTGGTAACATTGTACCAAAACCTTTTTTTCTTTTGGTCTTGAATCTCACAGCTTCAACAGTATACCAAACCCGTATGCGAAGTAAAAGGGAAAGTGTTTTGATGTAGAACATATAATATATGTTGTAGTGATGTTTTTTTATGACTCACTATTGCATTATATATACAATTTTAACCCATACATATATAAATAATGAGGTGTGTGTTGGTCATAGGATGGCTGTAAAACAACTAATCACTTGATATTTACAACATTGCTTTATCATTTGAAGTACAAATTTAAGTTTCATATAAAAACTTTATAGGAGTAAACAAACACCAGATTTGCACAGTGCAGCTTTTTTTCACGTTTATGAATAAAGCATAAGAAAAGCTATATTAATATATTACTTCTGTCTGCTACATTGCTGTAAAATACATCTAAATAAGAAGAAAAAACAAACCCACAAAATGATCCTGACAACTTATAAAAGCGGCTTTACTGAATGTTTCGTTAGTAATGCTCTTTCATAAGTTCTTCTGGGACGTTCAGCTTCTGCTGTTGGTAGATGGTGGTCTGTTAGTAACCATGAGATGCCTGTTGGCAGTGGCGTAACTAGAGTTCCATGTGACTCAGTGAAAAATTTCAAAACCCTAGTCACCCCCCCTCAGGGCAAGACAGGCACACCAGTGGGCGGGACCAGGCGTTGGGGAACGCGCACACAGGGGTCTGGAGAGCCCGGGGCGGGAAAACAAGTTGTTCAAGTCTGTAGTTACAAGTGTGAAGTTCAAGTTGAGAGGAGTGGAGGCTGGGGCTAGGTGTAGCTCCAGCGGAGGTGAAGCTCAATTTGACTGGCGCCAGGGTTGGTGCCCTGGTGCCTTGGCTAGGTGGCAGACGGTGGTCCCAGTCAGCAGGCGACGGGAAGACTGCAGCCGGACATCCAAGGTGGACCAGGACAGGGTTGGAGTCCGCCGGTACCGACACCGGAGTACCGATCCGGAAACCGAGCATAGAGGGGGTGCTTGGACCCTGAACCCAGGACCTGAACCAACGACCTAGCAAATTAATCAATTGAGGGCAGGATTTTAGGTCCTGTCGCAACCAAAGTCCCGAAAAGTAGACAGCCACCCACATGGATAGGGCCACCGCCAGGGCCTGCAGAGGGAAAAGAAGGCGACCACCAGCCCGGGTGGGGGACCAGAGTACAACCGGCCATGGCGGCTGGCCACCAGCACCTTGGTTTACCAAAAGACTTGTGTGATTCATTCAACTGTGAGTAACCAAACACCCCCTGGTATGTCCGGGCGCGCAGGCCCCTGCCATCGCCATCTCCTGCACAGAGGCACTGGGCCCCGGGGCAACCATCCTTACCCACGGAGGGGTTAACATCCAGCTGCCATTACATCTCCCCCGGTGGCCTCAACATCAGCGGTGGTGCCACCTTTCACCACACACCGTGGGTGGCGTCACAGACATTTTACAAACCACCCCGTATAAATACATCCCCCTTTTCATTTGGCGTGACCCCTGGGTCCGGAGGATCCCTCGAGCAGCTCGGCTGCTACAGGCGTGGGGGCGGCACACTCATCCTTCTTGATTCGTGTGGATGACGTGCCCTACGTCATCCGCACGATGTTCATTGTGCATTTGGTCTGAAGGCGGGAAGACAAAAGGACAGCGGTGATTGGATGCATGACATCCCAACCTCGCGTGAGCCCTGGCACCGCTAGCCATGGCACAGCTGGAAGGGCGTCGGTACAGGAGGGGAGTATAGGCCATGACTAAAGTTA